>NW_010198679.1:250-734 GCF_000695765.1 Mesitornis unicolor | reverse complement strand
TACAAGCAAACACATGCCAAAAAAAGCAACAAACGTCAACACATGTAAACACACGTCAACACATGCCAACAGAAGTCAACACACGTCAAGACACGTCAACAGACGTAAACACACATCAACACACGCCAACACATGCAAAAATAAACCAACATGGCAAAAAACATGGCAACACACGTCTACACATGTCAACACACATCAACATACATCAACACATGTCAAAACACTCCAACACACGTCAACACATGCCAACAGAAGTCAACACACGTCAAGACACGTCAACAGACGTAAACACACATCAACACACGCCAACACATGCAAAAATAAACCAACATGGCAAAAAACATGGCAACACACGTCTACACATGTCAACACACATCAACATACATCAACACATGTCAAAACACTCCAACACACGTCAACACACACCAACACACTTCAACACACTTCAAACCATGCCAGCATACGTCAACACACGCTAACACAT
>NW_010198679.1:0-239 GCF_000695765.1 Mesitornis unicolor | reverse complement strand
CAGTCCAAGAAACAGCAACACACGTCAACACACGCCAACACACTTTAAAACACATCAGCACAAATCAGCACACGTCAACACACGTCAGCACACGCCTACAAACACCATCACGTCAACACATGTCAACACATGTCAACAGATGTAAACACATGCCAACACACGCCAACACACGTAAACACATGTCAACACATGTCAACAAATGTTGAAGCACTCCAACACATGTCAACACACATCAACAC
>NW_010198678.1:0-13895 GCF_000695765.1 Mesitornis unicolor | reverse complement strand
CGTCGAGTGGCCACCATGGTCCTCGGTTGCTGCTCGAGTGATTCCCGTAATTAGGACGGTGCTTTATCCCAAATTACCACACCAGGGACTCATCCCAGGAGGTGGAGGAACTCAGACAGGTCAGGAGATGGAGTCAATGGGGACCTGGTCTCCCTCAAGGCTCACCCTTTGCTTGGCTCCTGTCCGCAGAGCTTTGCTCAGCCTCCAGTTCCACGGCCAGGCCACCGCTCTGAGATGTGTGGCTGAAGAAAGGGAAAACTGGGAAGCAGGGTTGCGCTCCTCATGTGGCTATGGAGCATGCAATGGGACCACCAGGGAGGACTCGAAGCTTGCTGTTGGCTTACTTCTAATCTTCTGTCTTTTCCATCCACTGCTGTAAGACACCACCAGCCCAGACTCAGACACAGAAGACCCCACAGTGTCATCCCTCCTCTCCCATGGCAAGTCCCCTCACATGGCCTAAACTGCAGATCACAAGAAGGTGTGGGTGATCGTAATGGAGCACGTGCCCCAGCCAAGATGTGCTCTGTCACAGCGAAAGGGACATCCTGGAAAGGAAGCAGTACCTTAATGCCTTTAAAAGCTGTAAGCAAAACTCCAACACTTCCTTAACACCTGGAGAGAGCAGGGATATGCCACCATCTCTAAACCATCACACTCATTACACAAAACACCCTCTCATTCATTCTGCCACAGCTGAGGGGGACGAGGGACTTGCAGAAACATGCTGAGCCCCCAGTAAGACACTCTCTCTACAAGAGATGATCCAAAAAAGACCACTTCTATGCCTTCCATCAGAAATACAGCTGCCCTCAGGAGCCTTGCAAATGGGCTTCTCCAGAGCAGAGCCCTGCCCTGTGTTGTGGGTAATTAGTGGGCGCTTCTGAGAATGAGATACAAACTCCAGCAGCACCAAGCCCCACTTAGTTAAACCCCTAATTCCTCCTACAGTATGAATCAATCCCACATCTCTCCTCTCCACATATCTAGTCACTCACAGGATGCAATGAACAAGCCTGGAGAGCCCATTAAAAGCCACTCGACTGGAAAATAGTTTCTGGCCTAATTCTAGCACTGGGGTCTTGGTTGGGGAGAGAAATCTGACAGCAAGAGCGTGTCTGCAGGGAGGAGGAGGCAGAGCTGTTAACTACTTCGCCAATCTAATGTATAGCACTCTCCAAGAGTAATTAATAATTAATATCCATAGCCTGCTTAAATCTGTTGACTCTGTAAACCACAGCCGCTCACTTAAAGGCCTCTCGGCATGCTGAGACAAACTGAAGAACACCCCCTGTGGAGAGACTCGACACAAACAAGAGCAACTCCCAGCTCCTCAGCCCTAGTTCTAATCCCTGTGATTCTCTTGCCCTCTTTATCTTCTTGAATTAAATGTAATTCCTTAGCAGCGTCCCTGGCCATAGGTGGATGGAGAGTCCAGTATGACAGGACCTGGGTCTCTGGTCACTGCAACGCTGCTAGCAGGGCTTTAGTGGGAGCAGTAAGGTCCTGGGTTGGCTGAGGTCACCAAATCCAAATCCAGCCTCCTTCTGAGGATCTGCTCACATGTTCCCAGGCCATGGGTCACACGTTGCAGGACACACAGAACAGCAGTGGAGACTCTCTAGTACAAAAAAATGCTGCCAACAAATGGTAGCTCTATCTCCTTTCAAGCACTTGGGGTTATCATCCAAGACAGATTATCAAATTTATAGACAGATTTAACTGATTTCAGGCTTATTGCATGACAGATCAATTAGAGCTTTCTGAAGACTGCAATGCACCATTAGAGCCCTGCAGCTCATCTTGTAGAAGCCCTGAGCCTAACACAGCTCACACCGTTGCCCTCTTTTGCAATGCCCAAGCAGTGAAGGACTTTTTTTAAGAAGGTTGAAGCTCTGCGTATTTCCCTCAGCACAGCTGACCATATTGAGATGGTGCCAAACTGGCCATCAGCCCTCTCTTGTTCTTCCAGAGCAAACGTTGAAGCACAGCTCCCTGCCTGCTCTTCACTAGCATTTGGACTTGCTCTAAACTCTGCATCACGGTGAGAGAGCACAGCTACACAAGGTGAATGCCCAGAACCGGATGTTTTAAAGCCAACCCAGGTATTTAGTTTGGCTCACTGAGACGCAGCATTGTGAGCTGTCAATGTCAATCTGCCCTCCAGAAGCTCAAGGTCCACTTCTCAAGTAGACCTTCAGGTACCAGTGAACTAAAATGGCCTATTTTTGGCCACAAAACTCAAGTTTCCTGCCTCGTCTCCAACCCATCCTTCCCTCTGTGGTGCAGCCCATAATCCACTTAGCCCTCATTCAAAGCTGCAGATGTAATTCACAGCTTCCCTCTTTTTCCCACCTCCCAATACTGTCACTGTCTTAACCCGAGTTTCAGTCACCAGAAGATGCCTGATGAACAGGCACTGTGCCCATGCTATCTGCGGGACTGGGGCCATATGAGTTCACCACGTCAGCAGTGTGCTGAAACCAGGCTGTAGGGCTTAGTCACCCAATTCAAGTTATACACTTGGAAAGGCGGAGCAGGGCAGGACAGGATTTCCTGATGGGAACCACAACTCCCAAGGAATAAGATCGTCTCCTCTAAATGTCACAAACCAGAAGAACTTGAAGGTCTGGACCAAGAAGTAGGCACCTTTTTGAATCTAGCTTATGGGATCACCCAAACTGTCCTAATTTTGTCTCTGTAGCATCATCTCCGGGGACAAGCTGACTTTCACAGAAATCACACATCACCTTTCCTTTTGGCTTCACTCAAGACTTGAAGGAGACCCTTAATAACTTCTAAATATTGCATGTTGGGGTAATTTGATATACACAGAAACAACTCGTTTTGTAGCAGACTTGGGTCATTCATTACATGTGTATATTACTACTACTGCTGTATTCAAAGTCTGGTAGAACACAAAAAAATCCTTTTTCATTATAAGGAACGTTATTCTATCATCTGCATTACGAGTTATATTTTATCATAGTTATGCTTTAATCAGGTGATAGTCTTCTAAGATACAGGAAATAATTTAGCTCTAAGTCACATTTTATACCTTATTTCCCATGTAAACTCTAAATTCTGTTTAGTTACTTTAATCAGTATTCAACAAATACAATCCCATTGAAATTTGTTTGCTTTCCAAAGTGTAATGGAAAAAGGCCTGCTTGCTCGCATTCAGATGTGAGCACACCTAAAAATATCTAATATCAGGAAACAATTATATATCTTCCCTTGAATTAATAATTTGTATTTCGAAAGAAGGAAAATATGCCCATAAATATTTTTTCCTACCTCCCAATAAAAAACAAGGACAACCAATGTGATTCTGTAGTTAAAAAGTACCAAGGACGTGGTTGACCTGCAAAGATGCCAGTGGGTTTTCAACAATGGGAGACTAAGCCTTGTGAGAATGAACCATGGGAAAACATGGCAATTTTTGCACTGTGGTGCCAAAGATCAATATTTTGGGGGGAAAAAAAAACCAAGAAAACACCAACTCAGACAATCCTTGACTGTTATTTGCCTTTGTGTTTGTGCATATTGTCTTTACCCTCCAAGCCAGCAAAATCTTCCCTCCAGAGTCTCATAGTGAGATAGGTACTTACCAGTTCTGGTTCCCCCAAGATTTCAAAAATTGAAGGAAAATTAAGAAATACTTTCTTTCATTTCCTTTTTACTAAAATGAGAACAGCAATCATTTGGGTTTGAATGAAACCTATTACTCAACTTAAACAAGTAATTGGTCACCGAGCATCTGTAAACAGTTTAGTAAGATTTCAAGAAAAATGTATATGGGAGTTGAAATACAAAGTTCAACGATTTCATTAGGACATGAAACAGAAGGCATTATGGTAAAACAGGGTTTTTTGGGGGGTACAATTTCCCTCCCATATCACTCCCCTTGAAATGAGGGAAATCTAAATAAATTTCCAAATGTTTCAGGGTTGCCAAATTTTGGGAGGCAGAAAAAAAATACTCTTATTGAAAAACAACTTACCTAACCTGTCCTATTTTACTTGTTCAGTTATCAAGGGAGACCCAGTGGGTCCAGAATCTCTGCTGGGGCTTCCAGCTGCTGCTGAGATGGGTGCCACCATGCAGGCAATGGGACCGCACATCACTGGACTCACCTTGGAGCAGCTGAGTGCTGTCAGCTTAATTCCATCCTTTTCCCCTCCATCTGCCTGTCTCCATCGTCAGAGCAAAAGCATCTCTTGAGGTCCAAGCAACACAGACTTAAAGGGAGAAGCACCAGCCTGCACTGCCAGGAACAGACCAAACACAGAAGCAGAATGGGGAAATGGCTGCATTTTTTTCTAATTTCTACTGATGTTGCCATTAGCAGTTTCCTTGAGCTCACTGCTGCTAATCTTGACACCCACCAGCACGCCCTCAACCCAATTCTTCTCCATGCAATCTCTGTTCCCCTTCCTGAGAACAACAATATCCCCCTGTAAGAAAGATGGAGCAAGCAAGGCTGGAGAGCACGAGCCTCCTCCTGAAAGCAGTCCCACAGCCTGCAACTCTGGACAACAACATCCATTTTGCTAATGACTGGAATAATGATGGCATTCTTGTTAGTAACTGTAGAGATAACAAGGCAAACACTAGTCGTAATTATTGTAAAATGTGCAGAAGGCAATTTAGAATAATAAATGTTTCGAATGCACACGCGCGCACAAAAGAGCCTATCGTTAGCTGGATCTCACTGCCTGCGGTGTACAAGGGCCCTCCTGATTGCATTGTCTGGAGCAACGATGTCATGTGGTGGTGCTCAAATCTAACAACATCAGGTCCCTACGCTCCACTGGGGTAAGCTGCATGTGTCAGGTCCTCCAATGTTTCCATGGGGTTATGTTCCCCATAGAAGTGGTCTTCCTGCGCCTGCAGCTGCTTCGTGCTGGTACCATCCCAGTACCCCAGCAGGATGCACAGCCTCTGCCTTGCCATGCAGCAAGCTCCCACATTCAACAAGGCTGTTACTAAATGGGACGTCTCTTCGTGGTGGAGGAAGGCATTCCATGCATGGGTCAACCTTCGCTCAAGTAAGGCAGCGTTTGAGGAGCTGTGTGAATAATGGGCAGCAGTAGGAGACGAGCAACCAGTAAGGAGACCGAAGGGAGAAGAAGAGTAGAAAAAGGAGTCCAGAGGATGAGTGAAGGGGATGAGGAAAGCAAAGAAGAACAAGAGGGCGCCTGGGAGACTCTCACTGAAAAAGCTGAAGGATCCCTGCCAAAGCAAACAGTTGGACATGTAGGGCTCTACAAGTCTCTGGTTAATTTTGACCATCTGGCATTTATTGAAATTGCTTTCTTTTGTGCTTTCTACGATGAAGTGGTTTTGTATTCCTGTTTTCTCTCCCTCCTTTCTCCTCTCTTTCAGTCCGACATGTGGCTTCTCTCCTGCCTTTCACCTGCAATAACCACTGAGCAAAGACCACAACTGGGGGGAACAAATCCCAGGAGGGAACCAGGGATGGGGAGCAAACCCCTGCATGCAACCAGCCACAGTCCGGGGGCTCTGCCCTCCCCACTACCCTTTGTCCTACGTCGCTTCCCTGGGCTCTCAGTCTGGGAGAGGAACAGACTGGGAGGAAAGATGGGAAGAGAAAGCAGAGCAGAAGTTACAACAGGAGAACAGAAAAGCAGGGAGAAAAAAACCCCAACCTTTAAAAAGGTGCAACTGCAAAGTGATGACAGGTTGGCGGAAGGGAATTAGCAGAGAGGAGAGCTCTGTTCACGTCCTCGTCTCCCTGAACTGCTGCGTGATTAGCAATAAGCCAAAAGAGCCATTTTGTAGGGAACTTTGGCATCAGCCGCTCTCGTGCAACAAGGGCGAGAGACTGAAATAATCAACATTTTCTGCAGAACAGAAATGCAAACATTCAAATTCACATCTTAACTGACAGTTTCAGTCAAAATACATCACCCTGACATTCTTCAATTAGAAGAAGACTCGCAGACTCATTTCACAGCATAGTCTGCAGTCCCAGGCCAGATTATACAGCCACGCTGCCATAGTTTATATTTCCTATAAGTCAGCAGAAAAACTCTGAGGCGCTCCCAAGCCTATGGCAAGGAGTAGCTTTTGCAGAAGTTTTTCAGGAAGCCTGTCCTAGTGGAAAAAAAAAAAGCAACACACCTTTGAGGGTGGGGAGATGTTTCCTTTGCCACATTTGGCCTCTCAACTTTTCAGAGAAAAGACCATTATTCATCACACAGCCTTACCCAAAGCCACCCCCCTGTTGCTCTGCATGCCGCTGTGATGCTCCCAGTAGCCACACTGCACTGGAGGGAGAGGCTCGGCAGCTCCAGCACCACAAATTAGCGGAGCTGAAACTTTAGATCAGTGACAGAGAGAGTCTGCCTCCTGGGAGCAGTAAATTGTGATGCTGGTCCCTGAAGACCTTCCTTGCCATTAAGTGATTAATGAATTCATTAACACCTCTAAGAACACAGGAAATATGACACAGACAGCCTGCCTAGGTTTTGTAAAGTTGCGTTTAGTTTTTTTTCCCCTTTTAGGAACAGCAGAGAATAGTGACTAATGAAGCTATATGGCCTATGGCAGCATTACTACATTTATCCAGTGGGGATGAACAGAGTGGTGAGATTCTCTGTCTCATGCTCTGACCAGCTTTTGATTGACCCATAACGAGATGCTAAAATAAGGGGTTTATTGCTATTATAAACCTTTCATTTGAAAGGGAAAAAAAAAGACGTTTTACTGTAATGGCTTTAAATTACTTTCCCAGTGTTCCCAGTCCAGAGGTGGAATGGTCCCAAGGTAACTGGAGGTAATAGTCACGGCAAGGAGAGGGGGAGGAATTGCACAATGGTCTCTTCAAACCCTACAGAGAGTCTTAATTCTTGCCCTAAAGCCACGGTCACACACTTGAGAACACTTCCCTGACAGTTTTATTTACCTAATGGACCATAACCAAGAGGCTGAACACTTGGGACACAGTGAGAGCTCTGCTCTGACAACTGCACTCAATCAAGGCATGAGGTTCCCTCCCACCGTTCATCAGCAGATGCTTCTGGTGCCCCAGGTCCACCTTTTCACTGAGCCTATGGTCTAACCCCACCAACTGGGGCTGAAGATGCACCAGCAGCAGCCAGGCAGGGTTAGCTGCCTTGCTCAGGAAGGGATGCCCACGTTACCTGTTCCAAAGGGACAAAGAGCTGCTCCTTGCATCTCATTTCCCTTCATTTGTTTTAGGCTTTCTCATATGTATGTCATATATTTGCTGTATTGTTGCAGAGAAGATGGAATTAATCTCTGTAGCCATCAATTGGTCCACAATGCAAGTGGGACGACTGTCCTTAACCCAAAATGGCACAGCAGCTTTGAGGCTGCCTCATGCCTTGGCTTTCAGTGTCCTGTAAGATGAGCTTGGGCTGCACCACGGCTCACTTCCAGCACAGGCTGGGGCCGCTGGTGAAGAGCTGCACTGGTCCCAGGGGACAAGAGGTCTCTGTACACACCACTTTGTACAACTTGAAGACAAATGGAAGTGGCATGGAGCCACCATGTACTCCTGCTGTAGTCAGGTGTTGGAGCCTTGGAAATTTGAAATTGTGGAGAATCAGGCCCAACTCACTGTCAAAGACAGATAGTAAATTGGAGAGAGCTCAGAGAAAACCACTACAAAGATGAAAGGGCAGGAGGTATTGATTTATGTAGGAAGATCAAAAGAGCTATATTTGTATACAGTAGTTTAGCTAAGTGATGACTAAGTGTTTAAGGGGAAGAGTTTGAAGGACATAAACCAAGAGAGGGACCATTAGGGTGAGTGCAGTGAAGAGAGATTAACAAGAGCAGCAGAGTGAAAAAGAAAGAAGGGAGAAGAGGGAAATCTCGGCTGCCTGCCCACAGGTGCTTTTTGGCAGGGAGATGTCAGAGTCCCAAGCCACAGCTGGGAAACCAGCTTCCCACTGCGCTGCAAGCCCCATCCTGCACGTCAGTCGCTGCAGCTCCACCGCCAGCACAACCCCTGCAGTGCCGCAGCATCCAGGAGCATGCAGGAAGGTCCTTGAGAGGACTCAGGGTACCATCACAGCCCATGCAGCACCATTCAGCTTGGTGACAGGAACCTCAAATTCAACCGTGGGAGCCCTGTCGCTGCTCTAGCTCACACAGCACTCCAGGCAGAGCCAGAAACAAGGCAGCTATACACCTCAAATCCACTTCTGAGCACTCCGCTGTACTGCTCCATCCACTCCAAGGCCTAAGGATCTCATCCCCAGTCTTTAAACTTATTTAAACATTATTGGAGCTATCCCTTCTTGCCTGGAAATAGTGTTTGCAAAGCACTAACCCGAATATGGCACAAAACCTAATCCATCTGCATGGTCTAGTGACATCCTAGCTTGCATGGGACCTTCTGCTTGACTCTGCTCTCTCACACTGCCCTGCTTTAACTGAGCTACACAGGATTTGCAGGGCTAGGACCAGGACCACAGCCAGAATACCAAAAACTATTCTGTTCCTCAAGATAATTCAGACCCAAGGGAGATAAAGTTAGTTAAAGTGACTTTTTAAATAAGCAACCTACCCTTAGCCCCCTTCTGTGGGCTCAAGTTGACAGATGGTGCTTCCATGAAGAGCAGAAGCCAGGAGCATTTCAGGGATCAGTACCTTGGAAATCCTCCATGGAGAAGAAGCCTCCGTGCGTAGGACAGGCACGAAACACAACTTTCCCATCCTGGGGAGGCTGACAGCAAGCTCCAAGGCACAGGGTCATGCAGAACTGGAGCCCAGGAGGACCTGGAAGCCACTGCTTCATTAAGCAGCTGAATTTTTAAGTTAGCTCTTAGTCATATATCTGCTTACTGTGCCAAAGGCTGCTGCTGCCCAGCCTAGCAGTGCCAGCTCTTTAGAGAAGGCATTTCCTACCTTGATGGAGAAGAGAAGGGAAAGATAAGCGAGACAAACAGGATCTGATAAGGGAGCCTGATTGAATTGCTCTGCCATTGCCAGGGATATCTTGAAAACTTTATGGCCTCACTTCTTAGTCAGAAAACATGGACAAAAAGCTTTTGCTCTGGGCTCGGCAGGGAATTCCAGGCAGTTTAGATCAATGCCACTGCTCTGCTCTCTGTCCACATCATTCGGCATTTTATCCACCATTTGCTGGAGCAATACTCTTTGCTGGGAACATTTATAGACAGCAGAAAGAGAGGTCACGTAATAAGCAGTGACGAGAACAGGGCAGGTTACAGAGGAGGCTAAATGAGATCAGATACAAGGGGCAGGATTCACGGCCCGTTATAGAGCCACTAAATACATTTTTGTCACCCTATCCTATCAGTTGTCAACAGAGTCTACTTCTGATGAAGAGCCCCTTGATCTGTGAGACCAAGCATGGATCCAAGAGGATAAACATTTGCACGTGGATGCAGAGGATGACACAACACGCAGGCCACACGCCGTTCACCTCTGATCTGCACTGCCTAGATACATTACTGGGGAAAAAAGCATTCTGATGCAACTCAGTGCAAGATCACACCTCTGGGAGCAAGGAATGCAAATTACAGCTACTTACGATGTGAGAGATTACCTCAGCAAGCACCAACTGCAGCAATGACTAAAGATGCTTTCCATGGAGTAAGCGAATCCATCCAAGCATGGTCAGCAATCTGGCTTTCCCTGGCCATTTGCACTTGCTCCCTCTTTCACCCCTCATTTTGCCCCTCTTTTACCCACATCTGCATGAATCCAGATGAAAAAAACAACCAGCACACCATAGCTCTGCGTTCACAGAGCTTTTCCAGGAGATGCATGGATGTCTTCAGCACAAAGGAAAACCAACTCTTCTCCAGCAACCTCATGGGCCACTTGGAGGCAAGAGACATTGACATATCCCCTTCCAGGAGGGCTGTGGGGCTACGGGTAAGCGTGCCTGTTGGACCACATGAGGTCAGCGTAGGATGCTGTAGGTTTGGGCTCATAACTCAGCTCAGCTTGTTCAGTTTATCGAAGAGTTGCTTAAGAGATCACAAGATGTCTAGACATTTTAAACATAGAAATATCCTGGGTTACAGGGGACTTCCCAGGCTTTGACAAGAACATGGCAAGATTCAATGCCTGGAAGTCCAGGTCAGATAAATCCCAAAATACTGAGCAATTTCCCAGCAGGGAGGGAAACCAAACACTGGAGGACCTTGCAAGGGTGTGGATCCTCTTTGTTTGACATCATTAGCCTAGCAGTAGATAACTTTTGAACAGCTAGGCTTTAATCCAGCTCCTGGGAGAAAGTCCAAACCCCAGGCCTGGAGGGAGCGGTGCTGGATGGCCCAGGACATACCTCTGTGCCCCTGCTCTCTTCCTTCTCCCCTCAGCCATGACAAGAACAGGAAATTCTGCATTATCTGCTGCTCACCCGTGGAGATCCTCATTAAGCTGGTAGCTGTAGTCCAATCTCATTTCCCAAGACCTCAGCTGGTTGCCTGCAGACCTAAAGAAGGAATTAATTTATTTATTTTCCTCTTCCAGGCTCACTTGTCCAGACAGATGTTAATTGCTATTTAATTTTTCTTTTTTTCCTCACCTTCCTCTGAATCATCAGAGATTATCTGTGGCTGGAGACACCACGCTGGAGACACAGCCCAGGCTTTGCAGCTGTACCAAAAACCTTTTCCTGCAGCAGGAGGCCATGGGTCACCCTTTGGGGTTGGTTAATGCCACCTCGCCCCGACAGTTACCTGGGCAGCATCTGCTCTAATGTGGGGGTTCAATAGACATGGAGGTTCAACAAAGTTTTGTTACGTTGCTACACATTGTGCGCACAGTTTGCAACCTGTGCATCAAGTGATCTCACTATTCAGTCTCACAGGACTGCCTAAATAAACATATGTAAGTGTTTAAATTCAATCTTCTCCTCTGCCCTGTCCCCTGTAAAACTCTTTGATGACTAAGCCCATTAGGGGAGGAGCAAATCTCTTTGAAATGTCACAGCTGATCTCCGCTGACCTTATCAAAGTGCAGGATCAATACACTGACCCATTCGGTGCAGGGAACCTTAAGCAAAAGCCAAAGAGAAGCAATTAAAGCAGAATTTCAAGAATGGGAGTGGAGGGGATAGAAATATCCCCGTTATGTCTCTAAAGAGTGAAAAACAAATGAGCCAAAATTAACCACTATGCTTAGAATTATCATATACATAATTAGTATTTGATAAAGCAGGAAATAAAACACAACACCCATTCATCATGCTGACAGCTGCACAACCATATTGCAAGGCTCTCAAGCATTAGTGGTGTCTGTGTGGGCCTTCAGCAGCACAGGTACCGATCCCTGACACCAGCTGTGGAGCTGAGGGCCGTGGGCTCTGCGGGATGCTGGGGGCACGTCCCAGGGACTGGTTCTGAGCACACAAGGCATCATTGTGTGCTCTTGACTGCCTGGATTTGAAGGATGAAGAGGTACCAGTAAGTCTTGGTAGCAGCTAATGAGCTTCCAGCAAGTGACTTCAGAAACACAGGGACATTCAGGCAGCCTAGAAAACTAAACTGGCTTTCCTGACACCTAGACCTTGACCAACTCCATCATCTCATGACTGCAGCACTCCCTGATATGGCTTGACCAGGCCAGTTGTCACGATTTTGAACAATGCCTGGTCTCATCCTGGGAGATGACAAGGTCATTTCAAACAGGCCTGCTTTGGAGGAGGAGTATGGACAGGGCATGAGGAATGGTCCTAGGTACTCAAACTGATGCAGCCAAGGGGTTTATGGCCAGACACAACCCAACTCCTCAACCCCTACAAACCATAAAGCAGTACCTCCACCACCTGGGCTCTACAATTCCCTGTAAGACATTAAAGTATTATCAGGTAAACTTATTAACCTTCCCATGAAGGGGGCAATCAGCAGGGTAGAGGCCCTAGGGTGCAAAGGGGAGCTGTGGTCCTATGAAGGACAGCATAAAGGAGCAGATGACAGAAAATGTTAAACAAAATCAGAGAGAGAGAGAGAGAGATTAAAAGGGAAATAACTTGTAGGACTGGGGCTCTGTCTAGAGCAGCTCTCTCTACAGGGCTTTGCCAAAAGACAGACATTTTTTTCTTGTCTCTGTAGATATTTTTAAGATTTACCTTTCCTTACAAGGTTGAACACGAGCTGTTCGCAAGCAACTCGGCAAAAAACCAGGAAGGACTCAACTTCTGCCTCGTCTGACAGAAATAGCCCCATGCCTGACGGCGAAGCCACATGCCAGGGCCTGCACTGCTGGGCTGGAAGGGAGCCGGGCCACAGCCGCCCGCTGCTTGCCAGATTGCCGGCTTGGGATAGGGCCCTGTCCATCTGTTTCAGAATTATTCCACTTGAAAAACACAAAAAAAATTCCCTGGAGTACTACAACTGTCCTGATTCCCACGTGAACCGTCTTCACCATCAACCACACGCTGCTCGGAGGCACGGGAAGGGCTCTGGGCACAGCCCTTCCTCCTTCCCTCCCTTTTTATTTGCAGATAAAGCCACCACCTCTCATTTCATCAACATTTTTGGGTTTTTTTCTGGCCAGCTCTTCATAAACCCATCTCATTAACCCAGCACAAGACAAGATCCTCACCTCTTTCTGGCAGAGAATGAGCACTGTGAACAATCTCTTTTGTAGGGAATCAAAAAAAACAATCACAGAAAGGCTTTGCTGTCCTGGGAAATTTTCTATGCACTGGGAGTCTCATCAAACCAGACGAAAGAAAGCAATAGCAAATTTAACAGTGCCATCCATAGCAGCCACAGATGGCTGCAGTTCCTAAATAAGCATTACATTAGTGCAAAGGAGAGGAAAAAAAAATTAAAGGACGAAAGAAAATTATAACAGCTGTATCTTAAGCCCACAGGCTGATGCTAAATCTATGTTTGTAGATGCTTTCAGCACTGGCAATAAAAGTCAAGTTGCTTCCACGATACAGGAGCACTGCTGAGTGCTTTATGAACCGGCCATGACCTCCTCATCATTTGGTGGGAACATCCTCCGGCTGCCCAGCAGCCTTGGGGACCCGCGGCAGAGCAGGAGGAGATGCGGGCAGAGAGGAAAAGCAGTGAGAAAGAGCATTAATATTTAAAGCAGCATTTTGCCCAGCTTGAATGGAGTGTTTTGCTTAAAAAAAAAAAAAAAAAAAAAATCAATAGTGTGTGATGGCCTTCACTGCATTGACAGAAAGATCATTCGTCCTCCCGTCACTGCTGTCAAGCCAAGAACGCAGCTCAAACGATTTCCCCAGCACATGTCCTGTAATTCTGCCAGGGAAACAAAAAGGAGATAAAAAAATTGGGGGGCCTTAACTCGGAATCTTGACCCCTCCGAAGCGGAGGAGGCCACTGATGGGAGTGGGAAGCAGAAGCTCAGGCAGAGCTCTCAGCCCAGGGATGCTGGAGATGTTTCCCCGTGATCTGGAAGGGAAAACATGAGCCCGCTGCCAGCAAAGATCACAGTTGACACAAATACTGGAGGAGCAGTAAATGATGACATGAAGGGGTTGGTTACAGAAGGCAAGCTGTGTTGGCACACAGGCAGGCTAAAAGCGGCCGTTAAAATATCCACAGGCTAGGCTGGGCCTGAGAAATAAAAGTTAATGGATGTGCTTCAAAGTGCAAGCAGGTTGAGGAGAGCTTCCTGGGGCAGGGGGATAACCCCACTGCGGTATCCTCTACCTCTTGCTGACCTGGTCAACATTTTTTATCACATTCTTGTCTCTTCCTGGCGCAACAGGCATGGCAGGCATGCCCTCCCTCCAGTAACTACTCCACCTTCCCAGGTGCCCTTGCAAAACAGGTATGATGTTCTGCAGGGGGAATCAAAGAAAGACCAGGAAGGCAACTCGTCTAGTTTGGAGGCACCGCCAAGGCTCAAATCAGAGGAAGCCACGCATAAAAACATCT
>NW_010198677.1:33298-34423 GCF_000695765.1 Mesitornis unicolor | reverse complement strand
TTTTATATATATATAAATGACCTGCAATGGTACTGTCGGATACTCAAAATATCATCTGGAAAGTCTGGTTTGAATCAGAATGTTCCAAGTGTGAAACGGCCGATTTTTATTTATGCATTTGTTTAATATATGTCTAAGATGTGTGTCAGGCTTCTGCCCAGTGGGATTTTTGACAACTGAGTTATTGACCCTTGAAAACAGGGAGTTGTAAGTGAAAGGCTGATATAGTCGTAACTATAGCAACACTGTCAGTGTTCCTGTAATTATTAACTTTTTTTTAATAAAAAAATTAAGAAGCTGTTTCTTTTCTTAAAGAAACCTTTATTGCAAGCTGATGGTGCCACCACAGAGATGCGATATGTTGAAACAATGTGTGCCAGTTACTAAAATAATTAAAGTAATGGGAAAGTATGGAAAAAGAATTAAACATCACTTGCTTATATGAATAAGGCCTATTGGTTCAAACTGTTCCTACGAGCCAGTGATCACAGACAGCTTTAGCCATCATTTTGTGCTGCGTAAAGCTGATGGAAGGCTACATTTTCATGACTTGTACAACTTTTCATGCCACGCTGCCTTGAGAGAGCAACACTTGTACTGAGGCTGGAGGCAGGGATTCAGGCATTTTTTGTTTTTGGAGTTAATTCTCCAGCGTACAAGGCAGAGCGATTTAACTGGGGAATACACATGCCTGCTCTCAGCACGGAGAGTGGCGACAGCTCCCAGAGATGCAGTTTTACATGGCCTTCATGGCAGAGACCACTGCAGGACGCCCAGGACTCGACCCGATGCCACCGGGCTATCAAAGCCACATTCACCTGTGCCACCCCCTCCCTCTGCTAAGAGCTGCCAGAGGTTGCAGGTCCTTATGCTGGCACGACACTAAGCATGTGTCGCATTGCTGCCTCTTTGGCCTCTTCCCATGCTTCTCCTCCAAGCCTTGCTCCATGGTGGCCATCAGCTGAGGTGGGCCAGGTGTTGCACCTCCAGAAAATGCTGCTGCTTTTCTGGGGTAAACTTTTACCTCCATGTGGACACAGCCAAAGCTTTGGCCTTCTCATCCCAGTGTGGTGTTCCAGGACCATGTGTGTGCTTGTACTGGGGATGGAGAATCAAGAAGAGAGG
>NW_010198677.1:21103-33267 GCF_000695765.1 Mesitornis unicolor | reverse complement strand
GCAGGATCTCATTTTTTAGTCCACCTTCTGACAGGGGTGAGAAATGCCCATTACATATAAAATGTGTGTACCTTAATATTCAACATGAGCATAGCATTTAATACTGTCACAAATGGCAGCAAGTCTTCCATTGTCTTATTCCTTAGAATCCAAACTATTGGTAGGACTATATTTAATTGAGTTCTTTAATTGCTTCTGCTAAACAATCAGTTGCTAAGCTTTCCTTAGCCAGGTTTTAGATAATGGCTTTTGTTTTTGCTTAGCCATCTGTCCCTGTATTAATTGTCCTTTTCCCCTAGCATCCACCCATAATTTTGGCAAACTGGTTCCCGAGGTTGGTCTAAATTCCTTTTGCCTCGTTTTCTATCATTGGACACTGTTACCTTTAGCATTTCACACATTTAATGGATGCAGTTCTGGCTACAAAGGGAAGTTCAGGCAATTGCACTGCCTCACAGGGAGCTGAAGTTACTGTATTTTTATGCAACGTTAAGTGCTGGCAAAATAATCTAGAGGCCTAAATTAAAATGATCACTTGTGTGTAGGAAATGAGTGTGTAGGGCAGCTAAAAACATTTTTCTGCTTTCTCTGCAAAGTGAGGTGACCGGTCAAAGTTAGAGGGTTTCAGAAGAACTTTGGGGGTCAGCATCGAAGTTCCCATTTCATTGCCATTCGGCATCCTGTACCGCCATGTGTTCAGCATGCTTTACACAGCTTCTTCCCGTCTTTGACTGGAAGGCCTGATTCAGGAAGGTGCTTAGTCAAGTGATACTATTAGAGTGCTCAGACTCTTCACATTGTGCTCAGCTACTTGGCTGAATCACGATCATTCTGTCTCCTTTTTGTTTCCTCCTCCTCCCCTGTGCTCTCCATCCTTGCCTCCCCTTTCTGCTGCTTCATTCTCAAAGGTGTATGTCAGGCTGCCTCTGTTTTCCTCAAATGATGCCACTGACTACCGTAAGTTAATACATTTCATCTGTCTCTGATGCCGTGTTAAGAGATTCCTCACCAGAATCTCCACTGACCTTGTCCTTTTATTTTCTTTTTTTATTGCATCTTCACCTTACTCTTTTATTTTGCTTTTGACCTTATTTTCTTTTGGCTTTCTAGATGAATGCCTATTCTGGCTTCCTTTTTATATCCCTGGCTGATGGTTTGGTTTCTATTTCAGTCTCATGTCCTGTCCTGCTGCATCTCTCCTGCAGTCTTCCCTGCTCTTCTCCAGTGGTGGCTCGGTAGTGGTCACGTCCTGACGCTGTCTGTCTCACCATTTGCACAAAACCCATCCCTCTCTCTGGGACATGGGGGTTGCCTCACCGAGACCCCATGCATTTGTCACCCATCTTCTGGCTGATCAGGACATCCTGCCTTGGTGGGTGCTGCTGTCCAGGATCACCTCTCGTGCTTTGACTTGCCTCTAGAGCTGCCCATTGCAAGTTGCTGGCTTCAGATTTTGTGTCTGCATTGCCCATGCCCTGGGTTTTCCTCACCTCATCCCTCTGCCAGACCTGGCTTCTTGCAGCCTACAATTACCCTTTTATTCGCTTCCTCCTGTAGATGCTTTTTAATTTTCTTAGTGGTCCTCAAACATGAGCAGTCTTACCAAAGCCCTCCATCTTCCTTGCATTCAAAGCCGCACAGATACTCCTTGTGCTGGGTTAAATGTTGGTTTGTTAGTTGCTGTTTTCCAAGCAATATAAAGTGTGTATAGAGTAATAAAAGTGTATTTTTAATCAAGACATACACATGTCTAGTTGAGTAGCAGAGTAATCAACACACTGCAGCTGCCTGAATCTTTATTTGTCTTTCCAGACTCTTATATCTCCACTTCTCCATAATTCAATCCATCCTGGTCTAGAACCTGTCTTCTGTTTGCTTTCTTCATAATAGGCAGCCTTTTTGCAAAGGTCAGAAAACAATAAACCAGAATATTTTAAGAGCAGAATATCTAAAATCACATAAAAATTAACTACTAGTTATTTCTTTTTCAAACTATTATGATATATAATTTTTGTGAATCAAAACCTAGCAACATCTTTGAAATGCTTGAGTTAGCAGGCATGACTGTTATCACGGTGGAAAAACAATTTACGTTACATCTCCTTAGGACAGGAACAGAGGCAACATATCTTTAAAAGATCCCGAAACATAACTGTATTTGTTGAAAGAAAAAGCAGGGTTTCAGGCCAGGTTGGACCAGGTTGGGTTTTTTTTTTCCCCTTTGAGCATACTGAATGCCAGGGTTTATCTTGTAGAGCATCTGGAGTATCCAACAACATTTCCTCTGAAGAAGTAGTTGTTGCAATGTATAGTGAAAGAAATTATTTAAACACAATGCTAGCACTGGGAGTGGTAGTAATTACCTTTCAGCTCTTCCAGAGCTATACAAAACAGCCTAAGTACATGGATTCGAGTTCAGGTATCTAAGATGGGCACGAAAGTCATCCCAGGGACATGCTTCTCCTCACTGCTTCCACAGAGGGTCTGTTTTTCAAAGGGCTCAGCTGTGGTTTTCGCAGCCCGGGCTGACCACAGGGACTGTGCAGCCTTGGGAGTGGAGTGGAGAACAGCCCACAGAGTCATTTAGATTGGAAAAGACCCTTAAGATCATCTTGTGGAGGGATTGGCCATCCTTGTCCTGCTGCTCCTCCAAAGGGAAAAAGAGATGAGTCATTCCCCTCCCTCCTTTTGCAGTGCAGTTTAGTGCTTCTGGCTACCACTGTAAATGGCTATTTTAGCCAGAAAGTCGTCTTTCTTCCCACTTATTAATGTATAGTGGTAGGGTATTGATGAAACAGCCCCTAAATGCCCTCCTTGCCCTCCAGAATAATCTGAGCTGGGACAGGGAAAGGAGGATATGAGATTGTTCTCTTACTTTCTTATGGCTATAAATGTTGAGCTGCAAGAGATCAAACGGAAGAAGTATCACTGGTGTGAAATACCTCTTTCTGGCAGCGATTTGGCAAAGATAGAAAGCAGTAAGGTTAGGGACAGAGCAGTTTTGGCTCACTGAGACATGTCTTCAATCTGCTGCAGCTGTAAATCTGCAGGGTCACACCCAGACTTGCAGGATACCAGGAATGACTAGAGCGTGTGGGTACAAAGTGTGTGATGCAAAGACCATAAATGTCTATAGGGGTACATGGGGTCCCAGAGAGACTTTGTATTTCACTGGAGAATTCCCACTGTAATGCCACTGATGGAAACGCAGAAAAAGGAAATTTATTTCAGCAATTTATGAGGACTATTTGAGACTAAAAGTTGTGGAAAAAGCAGTTTTATTATTTCTTGGATTCGTGGAAGAGAATTATTTTTGCTGCTTTCTATCATTACATTTACATCATTACTGTTGTACTATGCCACATTGAGCCTTTTGTGTACATATATGCATAAATAAATAAGTAGTATATGTAAATATATATACAAGCACATAAATATATAAACATAAGCATGCACACATATAAATAAATGTTCACCTCCGACTATCATGGTTGCAAGGCAAAAGAAAACCTTACCTTTAAGAGTGGGGATATTTTATTCTCTGTCCATTGTCATTTTGTTCTTGCTTGCACCCAGAACAAGAGCAATTATTATTTTGCATTTTCTCCTTTAAACTCAAGTGACCCAAAAAAGGAGGAAAGACTTTGCCTGCTGTATGTGTTCTGGAGGACAGAGTGGATATGCCACGGTTTTTTCCCAGTGCATCTGATGCCAGTCTCTAAAAACAGATCTTGCCATTACTGAGACACTGTCTCAGCTAAACTGTTATTCAGGAAAATAAAAATTGAAACATCCATGACATTCTTCCTATCAGCAAGGAAACAGATGATGATGAACAAGGGGCGATGTGAGACTAAAACTATAAATTCTATATATATAATCTTAACTTTGAGAGAGGTACTTTGTTTCTTAATTGTACAAATTACTGACATGCTCTGCAGAATTAAAACATATCTTAATGATACTATTTCATCTTTTTACTTAAGTGTATCTCAAATGATACCCAAACAAAAAGAAAGTAGGCAGATAAGTAATGAAATATTATTTTCTCTTTATCCAGTACAGGATAAAAGACATATATCATCTAATTATCTCATTTCCTTAGCTCTGCAACTGTACTCATGACCGAGGTTTTTAAAGGAAAGATTTTAAAGGAAAACCAAGTGATGCATTCACGTATTTTCACAGGGAGTTTTTTCCACAAGGTTATATATCAGTGAGTTCAAAGAGTCCGTATGTTGTTCAGTTTTTATACAGATGTGGAGTGCTATAACACTTACTTAGAGAAACACAGCTGCTCATTTAAATGTCATAAAAAGTGTTACCTGGAAGTAAAACTAATCCAATGTCTCCTTGTAGATTTTATTTTCATGTAATACAGGACTTTTGCTTACCTATTACATGTCATCATTATGAACCTAAAGCCATTTTCTTTATTTGTGCAGGTTGCAAGGGAAGGAGTGTATTTTTCTTCTTCGCTTATTTCTAAATAAATATTGAACAGCCTGTGTCAAGAATTTAGAGAGAAAAAAAAATATCCTCACTCTTAAACTGGGGCAGCCTGGAAGAATTTCTTCTCCGCGGTGCTCCCGAGCCAGCTGTGTGCTCAGTGACCCCTTCTCCTGCCTTTCTCTTCCTTTCCCTCTCAGCCATGTCCAACTCTTCCCTTCCCGCTAGGCAGCCATCAGGGACAGGACTGTTTGCTAAAATCTGATTTTAAGGGAGGGGCACTGAAGATGTTGATGCGTGTTGCAATGCAGTGAGATAGGAAATTCGCATTTAACGAAACTGAGGTGTCTGGGGGTAAAGGGGCATCCTGTGAAACAAGGTTATCGGGGAGGAGAGTAACTTTGACTCTTGAGCTTTACTTAAGTTTCAGTTGGTTTTTTTCATGTGTTCACTAGCCATGGTAAATACATGCTGTAGCAACCATAACCGCACAAGTAATCTCACCTGGGAAACAGAGATAAGAAACTCCCACAGAGCATGTGATAAGAGCGCTTGCACTCACGCTTGCAGAAAGCAAGGCCCATCAGGTGCTCTCAGTGCCCCAAGAGGGGCTGCTAGCTGATAATTTGAATTTTTTTTGAGAAAACAAAAACATATTGTTTTGCAGAGAACTTGACTTTCAGCCCAATTCATCTTATAGTTTTGATGATAATGATTTTTAAACTCAGGTCTGTGTAAGGTGCCCACATTGGTGACTGACTGAACATCAAATGAGATGGGACTTACTACATGGAGTGTTCTGCAGTGGGGAGCTGGGAGTCACAGTTTATGACCACTTTCTGAGCCTCCTGAGATGTGGCAAAGCCAATGAAGAGTACTTTGAAAAAGTTTAAAGATAATTAAATTATAAAAGTAGCTTAGAAATGTGTTTTTCTATAGCAGGCTTCTGCATTTAAGAATAAAATACATGTCTTGGCCAACATTTTTTACTCCTTTGCACATTCTTATTACCTCCCCTGGTAGGTCTGGCACCTTTATGGTCTTTGAGCTTGCCTACACAGCAAAGCTCATCCTTGGTGAGACAGACTGTGATGATATGACCAATGTGTTTCTCAACGTTAGTGCCCCACCATGGGCACCTCCAGGTGGGATTTGTCTCTTCCAAATGTGCTCACCACCTCAAGGCACTTAATGAGGCTGATGGCTGTGGAACTGTGGGACTTGGTGGCTAGAGGGGTCCTGAGCCTGAAAAGGCTTATGGGCACCAAAAATTGCCATTTTAAGTTTAGTGACCTTGCCAAGGAGAAGATTTTGGAGGGCTGCTGCCAAGTTAGGGACAGGCATGCCTGTTTCCATATTATGAAGATAACATTCAGCTGTCTATGTGGAAGATCAAAATGAATTTACAACTGCCACCTTTTTACCATTCATTTCACAGTATTTGGTATTTCCTTTAAGCTCGGCTTCCTAAAATCTCATCTTTAATTTATTTTTTCACTTTTAAAGCAATTTTCTGGGTTTGACTGTTGAAAGGAAAAGCTTGAAAATCCAAAGCCAGGGACACAAGAGCCAGAAGATATTTCATTGGGCACTTAATGCAGTCTCATGATTTGGCTTCACATTATTCATGGTTTTTTTTTAATTCTTGGTGGTGTTAGCAAACAAAAAAAAATATTTTTTCAAAAGGCGTATGCAATAACACGCAAGTGCAGGATAAATAATGAAGAAAATGTAGGTATTTCATCATCATCTGTACAAAAGCAGTAATAATGTTAATTCTTGTTACATACTGAAAAAGGCAGAAAGAAAAGGAATTTTTATTTTTGGATAATAAAGCTTCACCAGGTGTTTATTTACTGGAGTTCAAGAAAGTTCTGCAGTCTCCATAAAGTTGTTTAATCCCACCACTGCTATTAGTTTTGTATGTTTTCACTTTGGATAATTGAACGGGGACATAGTTAAAAGCATGAAAATACAGAAGTCGGAATTTTTGGGCATTCCTTGCTATCTTTTGAAATTAATAAAAAATATCTGGTTTTCAGCTGATTTTATTCTCAAAGGAAATAGGACTGGGCTTATTATTGTTACTACTAGAACTGTCATAGAAAGACTCCCATATTTGCTCACATTGAGTAGCAATAGCAGCACAGAAAATTCATTTGATCTTATATAATGTTTTCATGGTTAATAAGATTTACATATGACATTTCTGGATGATTAAAAGTACTGGAATTTCATTGCAGTAGGCATTAACTCCTGTGACTGAAGTTAAGGGAGATTTTTTTTTTAATAGCTAATCAAGAGTTTAACTGCCTCTGGGGCATTTTAAGAAAATGTTATACTGTACTTAACGAACATTATACTACAAATAAGAGTGATATTCCTGTAATTAAAACAGTCTGGATATTGCTTAATGAATGTTTTTCTTATCTTAATGTATAGGCAGTAAGGATTCATGTAGTTGCCTTTATTAACTTGTGGAGTTAGTTAAAAAGCTGGTTAAAACAGTAAGTCCATATCAACTCAATATAAAATGCTTATGTAGGGATTTCATTGCTCTTATAAATCTGACTAGTTAAAAAATAAACACAGATGCTTGTTTGTGCCATCCTGAGCCATGCTGCAGGGTAGTATTTCTGCCTGTAGACATTTCTAAAGTTAAAGGCTGCCTAGAGCACTGCGGGATTTGCAAGCGTTCTTCTTTATTGTCCGTTCAGGAAATATTTTAAAATTTCCACCAGACTGGTATTCAAAAGCAGAGAGCAGTTAGTTTTCAATTAGTGTAGCTACATTTGCTGTTGAATTAATAGCATTGTGTGTTCGTTCTTTTTTTCTGTCATAGTGCATCAGCTTTGATGTAATTACATTTTATTTTTTTGATGTAATTGCAGTGCATTTTAGTTTTATAGTTCAGTTCTTCAGCAGTTTCGTATTTACTAATTGCTTCCTGAATTGTTCTTCGCTGCCCAGTTATTTGGCACAGAAACCATTCTGAATAAGTTCAGTTTAATACAAAGTAATTCTTCTACGAAATAATGCTTGGCTAAACATAAATCATATTTTTACTTTTCATCTTCTTCTGAAAATATCATACAGGGATGTTTTTTTTTTTCCCCAGTTAAGATCGAGTGTCTTTATATTGTTTAAAAGATATTCACCAGCTGGATTGCATCTGCATGCATCTAAGTCTCAAGTCTGTGTTCCAAAACCTGAAAATAGCAGGTTGGCCCACGTATAGCCTAAAAACACATGGAAATGGAGCAGTTTCATAATCCAGAATTAATAGCCAGTCCTGCAGGCACTTAAGCACATGGTTAATTTTAAGTGTTTGACTAGTCCTTTTGATTTCTCTAGGCTAAGCACATGCTCAAGTGGGTTTACAGGAGCAATCTCAAAGTGCAGGGAATACTGCAATATTGTTTTGTTTTTCCTAGGTAGTAAAAATGTCTGTGCTTTATTTAGCAGCATAATTTACTTACATTTCTAAGTACAGGAATCATCGAGCTGTTTGTGCTTTGGCTAAGTGTAGACTGCCATAAATGGCAAATCAAGATAAAATATGGCCTATTTAGTGAAAAATGCTCAGAAGTATGAAGGGAACCTCAGTTTGTAAAATATCCCCACCACAACCAAAATTACAAAGAAGGCAATTTGTCATAAAAAATCAGAAATTCTCAAAGACCCAAAGCGGGTGACAAATTTCTTCTTTCCTGTGACTTCTACAGTGCCAGTATACTGACACTCGATTCATTTCCTTGTGTTAAATATTCTCAGGCACATCTTTAGTGTAACTTTATTTTAACTCAGATGTAAATCAGAATTTAATTTTAAGGACTGTACCATTTTCCTTTTCTCTCATGCTGTGCAGAGGGCTCTGGTGAACGGCATGGCTCTGTGTTACAGCAAGGTCATTTAACAGGCAGGAGTGGCACTTTATTGATTCTAACTTTAGCAAGTGCCTGTTTCTTATTTTACATATAACTCGTTAGCAGCCCGCTCCTAAACTGCTGGGGAGGCTTTGGCTGTTTGGGACTCAGGCTGTAATCACAGTAATTAGCACTGAATTTTCAAATCCTGGTCTCGATCTTGACCTTGCAGCATTTAGCCCACGCGCACACAGCTGGACCGGTGGCAGGAGCTGCTCAGTGGTGGGGATGCTCCCTGTATCCTGGTGTGGGCACCCATGCAGAGGAAAGAGAGGAATGTGGGGATGAAAAGAGGGGGAAAGCATGTTCAGTGAGGAAAGAAATTCTGTCCAAACATTGTTATTCATTTTTGTGTGTGTGCACACAGAGATGTGGGTGGGTGCAGAGTCTATGTGTGTTGAGGCAGAATTAGTAGGAAAGACAGTGCCCGTCAGTGAGCCAAAGGGGAGAGTTGGAAGAGGTGAGAGTGGTTTTGCAGTGACATAAAGAATCTCCTCAAAGTTCAGCTTTTCTGCAGAGGCCACCAACACGGGTCTGACTCTGTAAAGGTGCAACCATTACAGACTTGTGGGTTTTATATATTCACTTCCTAAAGCAGAGTTTGACATGGGATGCTCTGGGACATCTTGTTGGTGATAGGTGCCTGATCCTGCTCCTGAACTGGAAGGTGCTTGACCTCAGAAGCCATCCTTTTCCTTTTGTGTTGCACAGCCCTCAGCACACTTGGTGCGTATGGGTTTGTACATAACTGTGATAAACCAAAACAAATCATTCATCTATGTCATACATCCAAAGTAATCTCTTCTTCTCAATGCACATCTTAAAAAAGGCTAATTTTATGTGTAGTCCTTTCTAAATCTCTTTATATGCTATTGAATTTTCATCTTTATTGTGGAATGTTTTTGTTACTTAAAATGTGTTGTAACTGTCTGTCACAGCTGCTAATTGCAATTCTGTAAAAAATCTGTATTGCAAGAGCTTCTGTTGGGAACACTTACAGCTTAAAAAATGTTACAAAATCTCTTTACAGTGTTGTAGATTTAAAAGAGTGCAACATAGAAACAACTAGTTAATACATGAAAGTGCTTAAAATTTACTTATGGAAATATAAACTTCAAAACTGTTTATATTTAGTGTTTATGTTTATTATATATAACTTTAGTGTTTATGTTTATTATATATATCTTTATATTTAGGGAAACAGGGAAATTAATTGTTATCTTAACTACCCCTTCCTTTGGTTAATGTGGCAAAGCAAATGTGTCACAGAGCACTTTTCTATTGGCCTACAGTGATGCAGGTTTGATTAAGCAGCAGAAAGCATCCCAAGAAGCCAGAAACTTTGCTAATGGTAAAAGCAAAGCGAGGTGCAGCTCGGCTCGGGAGCACTTTATGGGCATGAGGAGTCACTCAGAGTTATCCACGCCGTAAGGAAGGGAGCGAACCCTCGACTGTGTGTCACGTATGTTAAAGCTCCCCAAGACAGGACACCAATTAACCTTGGATGATAGCAAACGCGCGCACACACACACTGGCTGCCCCAGAGAAGCAGTCTGTTGCCATTAGTAGGAAACAGCAGCCCTCATCACCCTGAGCCATTATTTAAATCTCTCTAAAAATTCCCTTATTAAATCGAAGAACGGGAGCACTCTCCTCTTCCTCACGAAGGGACTGGTTTTGCTGCCATGAAAATAAGAAATATTAGTAATATGAGAAGCCGGTGGTTCTTTTTTTTTATCCTCACTGTCTAATTTGGCCATTTTGAACTAAGAAGAAAAAAAAACCCTGATCTTCAGTCAAAGCAATTCAAGGCATGGTGGAGCTCGGAATGAACCAAAACAACAGGGTCAAATGTAGTTGAAAGAACATGGTGGGGTAAATAAAAGGTCTTTTTTTTACGTTTAGTGCTGGTGGGAGGAGAAAGTTTGGTTAACTATTTAACCTATGATAGCCTTTTATCATTTTATGGCTTAGGGGTCCATGATTTTAAGCCTTTGTCAGTGAGTTTCTGGTTTGCATTCGATCTTTTCCTCAGAAAGGCTCTGGTGTCCAGTTATATGACTTACATCGATTTACTGGAGATAGGAAAAAATATATAAATAGCAGCTGAAGAGACATATTTGTCCTAAAATTGCTTGCCAGCAACTTTGGATTTGATACTCGGTTTCCATTTAAACCCTAACCTGCTTTCTTTCGTTCACACTTCTCTGCATTGTGATCTTTTTTTAACAGCGGCGCTGCCCTTCCCCATTTGGTTTGCCTCTCTGTTTTTTGGCTATAATGCAATGTGTCCTGATCAGTTGGAGCAAGCGCTTGCGAAAGGTCACTTGGAAGCCCCTTTTTCTCCCCACTACAGTTTTTCCAGCAGGCAACCGCTCTCAGGAGTGACCCCCTCCAATCTGTCCCTTTTGATATCCAAAGCTGGTTGTTACGGGGGTTAAATTTCTTAATTCTCTGAGTTTTTGTGAGCGCTTCTTCAGTCTACTGCTCTCGGTCCCCACGGCTGGGTGCAGACCACTTGTCTCCCTAAGGATGCTGTGAAAGTGTTCAGGTTTATTCTTTCACCTACTTCAAATTTTGGGGACAGGAGTCGATTTTATACCTGTATATCTCCCATCAGCTACAGGGGAATTAATCTCCATGTTACATTGGTGCAAGATCATAACAGCCGTATAGGAGAAAGTTTAAAATCAGAGAAAACCTCTTCCAGGACACTTCAGCTGGGAAGGAAAGCTGCTTGTCAAGAGATCTCAGACCATGAGAGCTGGTGGCTTCTGCCTGCACTGGCGAGGGGTTAGGTTTGAGGGGGTTTCTTAATGAGGTTTTGGAGGGTCAGGGAAATGACCGGAGTGGGTCTGGAACAAAAGAAGAAAGCAAAATGTAAAGCTGAGTGTTTGATATGTTGATAACCCCTCAGTTTTAATTTTAGCATAATTGGATCAGGGTTAGTGGCAGTTGTTGGGTAAAGTACCTTCCCGAAGTTCTGGCTTTATTCAAAAGTAAATATCATAGCTCTTCTATTTTAACCTAAGTCTTTTTCTTTCTTTCTTTCTTTCTTTCTTTTTTTTTTTCCTCCCAAAGACCTGCTCAGTTTACCTCAGATTTATTCCACAAGGAAAGCACTAAGATTTTGGGGAACTGTATTCTGATGGTAAAGCTTGTGACATGAGCTTTTGTTTTCCATGCGAGGAAACGTTAGCATTTTTTCACATGTTAACTTTTTAACAATTGTGAGGAATTTCTTTTCCTTGAAAACTGCCGTCCTTTTCTTTTTCCTCCCCTTTTCTCTCTTCTTGATATTTTTATTTCCCTTTTATATGGAGACTTGTAGATTTTGTCACTTCAAACGTTAGCTGTTCCTCCTCTTTTCTTTCGCTTTACAATACACACTAGGAGATTTTTTTTTTTTGCATATTCCTCCCCTTTCTCTGTGAGATATTGTAGTTGACCAAATTTAAAACACTACAGTATTTAGCATCCCTGCAGTGCCATTTTAAGTATTTGGACCTGGAAAATGCCCCAAGCAATAACTACCTGAATTGCTTTTAATTATACAATATAGCTGCATCATTTTACTTCAGATTCTTTTTGATTGATGCTGTAAGGCAATTGTAACCATGGATGATGGGATTAAGTGCCTCTTGAAGTGACTTTAGCTTCTTGTGGGAACAAAGGGAAAGAAGAGAACACTTAGTCCCTTTTTGAGTGAACAGCCTTTTTTCACTTGCTATATAAAGAAATACAATTAACAAACATTATCCCCAGAGGTGAATTGAAATGTACATGCAG
>NW_010198677.1:0-21072 GCF_000695765.1 Mesitornis unicolor | reverse complement strand
ACCGCTCTTGACTGCAATTAGACATATATGATCCGAGGTATTTTGGCCATTCATTAGTGCTAATTGTTTGAGAAACAAGCCCACAGAACAAATGATTAAAATGTTAGTGCCATAACCAGGATTATTAGCATGTGTGATAAAATGCATGCGCCGCAGCTGTACCAATAAAACTCTCCTGCGAGTCGCTTTGATTCAGCAAATACTCAGCTCGGCTGCGAGCCCTTCGTATTTGCACAGGGCCTGCTGATGTTTATAACAAACAACTTATATCTTCTTTTCTTAATTTGAAAGAATTACTATGCAAATTGCGGGGCTTTGTATTTTCGGAGAAGTTTCCTTTGTCTTTGGCGGATTGTGTGTGCTTTTGAGCTACTCCCTAGTACATTCAATGTAAGAAAACCATTATATTTACTCTGGGTGGTTTTTTTTGCACACATCAGATAAATAATTTGTAGGAGATTTTGCTACATTAGCTGGGTTGTGTTCATTGGTGTCTTAGGTCCTGGTTCACTTCTGTCCTTCTGCCACACCACCACAGATATCCAGGATTGTGGTTAGTATGCAGTTACGTATATACAGGTCAGAAATACACATTGGAGAAATTATCCAGATTTTTTAGTGGTTTTATTCAAATGCCCAGAAATGCTCTTTGGAAATGCTAGCCAGCACTGTGCCTAACATTGTAGGAGGAGAGATGTGGCCTATCGAGCAATGGATGTTTTTCCATGCGTGAAGCAGATCATGGTGTAGTGTCTCTTAAAGGATGATTTGATCTAGCAAATAAACAGGGAACAGAGGCACAGGTTAAAGTGCTGATCCTGAAAATCACTTGTGGGAGCACTTTACTCTGTGAGCTCTACGTTGTTGGCTCCAAAGAGACTGTACAGGTGTGTGCAGTTAAGTGTGAGCATGAGCAGCACTGGGATGTGAAAATCCAGTTTACAGCAGGGAAATGTCTATCATTTGAGGTAATTTCACTGGCTGCAGTCACACTGTATGGCTGCCATTGCACTTTGCAGTGGCTCTTAGTAATCAAAAAGGGTTTGTATTCTCCTTCCAGAGGATGAACTATTTGGTCTTGGGTGAAATGGTTCTCAGGGGATCACGAATAACTTTAACTTGCCAGCTACTTTTACATATTTGATGAAGACTTTAGTAGAGTGTTATGTTTGCTGAAGAAATTTAGTTTTATTTCCAAGACCCAGGAGCATGCAGCATGCTGCTAGATGCGACGAATGAAATCACACTGCTGTAAAGCAATTTTATGAGCATTACCCAATAGCCTAGTCTTCGTTTTAACTTACAGTGCTTAAAGGAAGAAACACTGTCTTAGCAAACTCACTTGGCTTATGTCCGTGTCTTTAGTTTAAAGCATAGTCAAGCTTAGTTTGAATCAGTAAAATACTTGCAGTCAGGAAACATATGTAAGATTTTATTCCTCTTTGTGGCATGGGGTTAACAATGTGATTGAGATTGCAGTGCTGTGTGGGTTGTTTTTTGGGCTTTTGTTCCTAAAAAAGTAATTGCTGGGGATATTTTTATTCTGTCAAAATAACATAAGTTGAGATAATCAGGAGCTACCAGAGTAGCTAAATACTCTTATGCATAGCAACTTGGGCCTTGCCACTGTTTTAAAAAGGCAAATGGATTTCTTAATAAATCCGTTTCTTCCTCTACATTTCATTTTTTTGTAGAATGTAAAATATGACTATGCAAGGGAAATGCACAGTAAGAACAGATTATTTTTTAAGAATATATGTCAAAATAGTAGCGTATGAAAACATTATCGCAGTCACACCTAAGCATACTCATTGAAAACTCTTATTTAACATGTACATTTCTAGAGCATTTTGTTTTGAAAGGAGAAGGATGCTGTGTTCATCCACTGACACCAGTTCCTCCTGTACATGTTTTTTTTTCCTGGACATATTTCTTGAAAAAATTATTACTTCCTCAACTTGCTAAAATTTTCCCTAAGATTTGACAAATTGTCAGTGCCTTTTTATAATGATATGTGTCCTGAGAAGTCTGTGGTTTAGGCCCACGTGCCTACAAAGTTGGCTAGCTGAAGAGAAGTCACCAATGGTCACCAGATGATAGTATTTCAAACATCAAGGCTAAATTATGTGATGGTATTTTAATGAATTAATTCTACTGCTACTTCAGAGTCAGGCAGTCTGTTGAGGAAGCCATACTGCTCCTTCACCTAAACAAAAGTTCACAGAGCTTAGTGGTGACACCTGACAAAATTGGGTCTGCAGGTAATGATGGTTTTACCTACATGATGCTATGTGTTGTGCGTGGTCTGTTGAGCAGAGCTGCCTTTGTGGGGCTTGCAGTGGTGAGAGGGAAACCGGCTGGTCAAACAGCCCTTGGTTCAATGACAGCCTGGAAGAAATCCTGGGAAACATGTGTGACAGGATTTTATGTGAGATTATGGTGTAAGCCATGTCTATGTTTTGAGTTTGGGGTGGTTTGGAGGGTTGTTGAGAGGCTGTCATTAGGGGTGCTTCAGGGGCTGCTTGGCTCTAGGCTGGAGTTAACTATTAATGGACTGAGCTCTTTGACTCCTTTATGCCTTTGGGAACTACAGGGTTGAAGCCATCAGAGAAGGAGAATAGAAACTAATCACTTGTGTCCCCTCATATATGTTTTAGTGAAGGACTGCAGACTTCTTTACTGACCTCTGTGTCACACTGAAAAGAGACCCTTCTCTTTCCATTTGAGAGAAACCACTCTTCCACCTCCTCTTTACTCTCCCGAAGTGTACTACTGCAAAAAAATGGGATTAAGTGGATTTAACTAGCAGCCACTTGACTTGACAAGTTGTGCTACCATCCCCACTTCAACACGAGGCAGGGGACATGAAGTGGTTTGTGGGAGAGGGGCAAAGAGGGTACTTAAGAGAGACTCAGTGGATCTCAGTTGCATGTTTCCAGGTATTGTCAGGACCTCCACCACCTGAGTCTTGAAACTGTTGCAGTTAGAGATGAAGATTTATTAGCAAGGGTAGCACCAACACTTGTATTAAAAGAATGCATTTTTTATGTTTAACATAAGCTGCCCCATTGCTTAGGGTGAATTAAACGCTACCAGGCATATTACAAAGAAGAGAATGGCAGCGAGATCTGTGGGCTTATAAAGTGGGTCCACTAAGGACATGCAGAGACCCAGCAGAGGAGATGGTGAAATAGCTGTCCTTTTCAACTTAGTTTACTGACATAAAATGTGATAAAAGCTTTCTTCATATTTTCAATTTGAGACCTATATTCAGCTTTTAGGGTGCTTGCTCTAGGGGAAGAGGGGGTTCTTCAACAGGGTTAGCTTAGAAAGGCAAGTATTGATGTCTGTCAGCGACACATCGTGTTGGCTCTGATTTAGATTGACTGAACTCATTTCCAAGCATTTGAGGGGGTTAGTCATGTTCACTTTGAAGAAAACCCACATGCATGCATAGCCATGTGTCATCCACGTGTAGCAACTTGGGATGTATTATTAAGAGGGGCACAGGAAAATGCATGGGTCCTTGAGATGATGTGATAATGACATGTTCAGCGTGGTGCTAAAAAAGCTTTGCATTATTCAAAGTGCTGAATAATATACATGATAATGCATAATGGTGTTATATGGTAGGATTATTTTGTGGCATAAGTGACTCGTGCTCTGACTATGAAGGCAAATTGTATTATTTTGTCCTCATTTTTGATGTAGCAGAATAGGCCTGGGGGGTACAGCATGGGATGGGGAGGAACAGGAGCAGGCAAGGATTTGGTGTTTTTTTTTTGGAAGGCCATGAAACACAGTGCCACCCTCTGCAATTTATTTGTGCTTGTAATTATGAAGCAAAGCTCGCTACCACACGTGAGGGCAGCCTCTCCTGGCAGCCCCACTGCCTCCAAGTGCACCAACATGGCTTGCACCAGGGGTGGGTGAACTGGTACCTCACTGGGAATGCGGACACGAAGTGGAGACCACCACAAACTTGACACCTACAGGCCATACGGGTGCCATCCACTCAAGCCATGTGGCACCATAGGCTCACACCTGCACTGAAACATGGTGTGCAAAGCATTTATAGATTTTTAAAGGCACTGCAGCCAACAATCTGGTGATTATAGTGGTGGGTTTATGAGCTGTGTTGATGGAAGTCCATGCTGTGGGTCTGAAGGCTTCTGAGAGGATGTGTTTGGATTAGTGAGATTCCACATTACATAGGGTTTTCATTCCTGTTTTCTTAATTTCCTCTCTCCCTCCATTCTGCTTATTTAAAATTTGCATGTGAATACATTTGTTAATATAACGCTAAAGTTGCAAAATCGACATCACAAACCCATGTTTGTTTTAACCAACACCCTTGCTTCATTCACAGCATGCCATACAGCTCCTGGAGCAAACGTGGCAGATGACAGCCTGCTCCCTAAAGCAGTCCTGATTCATTCCCAGCACAGCCCCCAGCGTATGGAGAAGTCCTGTGACAGGGAAAAACCAATCACACCCTTCTGTATTTAATACTTGCCATAGTGCACAGAATGGGAAGTGCCATTAAGGCTGCAGAGTTAACCTCAGTTTTTCAGTTCTGAGTGTTCAAGTTTGCAACTTCTGTCGAACATAGTAGTTTTGGAGTTTTATACTGCATTTAACTGTTATACTGACATCTCCCTACCTTGGCTTTTCCTAAAGAAAAAAAAAAACAACAACAAAACCAAACCAAACAATATATAAATAACCCAAATTCAGCCCTTATCTAGGTAGGATTGCTTCTTTCTTAAAATTTAGTCAAGTATTCTTTACGGCATTGTAGCCAAGAGTCTAATTTCAACAATATCCTTTACAGGGTGGATTCTCCTTTGCCAGCGGGTGTTTCTAAGCTCAGTTACCGCTTTGCATCATCTCACAAGTACGTTCCCAGGCGAGCTGTGCTTTATGTACCTGCGGATGATGAAAAGAAGATACGGAAAATCCCGTCACTAACTGTAGATTGTGCGGTGCTGGACTGTGAAGATGGTGTGGCTCTGAACAGAAAGGTAATTAAAAAAATATCTGTGTGATACAATCAGTGTTAACGAGAACCTGTGGAAAAACATTTCCTTTGCCTTGGGGAAGTGACAAACAGAGAGACAAAGATAAATCTTAAGATATGCGAAGTAATCTAACACTGCTAGGCTTTGTGAAGGCGTTGAGAAAACCTTCTTACCCAGTACTGAAAGAGATCCCGTGTGAGTAAGTGGGGAGGGAGTTTTGAAGGAATACAGAGCTAGGTGTAAGCTCTCATCACAGAAGAGTGGGAGATACTGTAACTATTGCTGCATATTTCTTATAGAAGAAAGTGGACTGTGAGAAGAAAAGCAGGAAAGGAAGAATTAGTTCAGGATCACCAGGTGGGGGTTTCATTGTTGAAACGAAATCATCTTCAGCTTGTGAGCAAAACAGTGCAGGTTTGGGTTTAAGCCATGGGGTGTTTAGAAAGATTTACTTACTAAACACTTTGGAAGAAGTTCTGTTAGGGGTGTTTGTGAAGGAAGGAGAAGTTAGAACCTGAGAGCACCCAGGTTTGGAGAGTGATTTAGATTGAAGGAGCTGCAAGAGAGAAGGCATGGAGAACAGTGTGGGAAAGAGATGTAGATTTGTTAAGTACCAGTGCCAAGTTTTTGTTGACATTGAATTGTGAAAGAAGAGAGAATGATCTAACATACATTCAGGTTTACTTGCAGGCGTTTTTTTTAAATATCTGTAAATAGCTATTTTTAAATGTTTCACATCTTAAACAAGGTATATAAGAAACTAGTGTAAATGTTTCCTAGTGAAATATGTTTCCGAACAGGAATATAAGTTTGCCATCATTTTTACATCATTTTTATATTTGTCAGTTTTTCTGTCCATTTTACAGTGCTTCAAACTACAGCAAACACGCTTTAGGCTTTGAGTATGAATGTGTGGTCTTGGAAATTATGAAAATAGGCTTGGAAATTTTCCCATGTAATCTCAAAAATGTGGATGAAACTTTAGTCTTTACTTTCTTGGGAGTTAATGTTTTCCAGAAGGACTCTCTTGGGTACTGCTTTCTTCAACCTTCAGGTTTTCACAAGTATGTTGGAAAGAAAAAAAAATTACAGAATTTGCATATATCTATTTTAGTTCTGATAAATGAATATAACATTGCTAAATGTTCATGTGAACTGCTGAAGACAGCTGGAAAACATTTTCCAGTTGCTAAAATTGTATGTGGAAGACTAAGACTGTATCTGCTGGCACCATGACTCAGTATTGTTCAGATCGTATTTGGGAGGCTGCTGCCTTAGGATGACACAAGACACAATTGTGTATTAAACTGTAGTATTTTTAGGTGCAGCTTAATTATATAAAACAAATCATTTATAGCAGAAGTATTTTTTGCAATAGAGGATGACAGCAAAAGAAAATTTCCTGATCAAAGTGACAAAGTTGCTAGTAGTAATTTCTAAAGGGTGATAAAATTTTAGCTCTTTTGAAGTGAAGTGGACTTACGCCACTGGGTATAGGATTTCAAATAAATTAGGGGGAAAGTCCATAATAGGAACTTGAGATGACAGATGAGCCCCTGACTGAGCTTAAATGCAAAAAAGAAGAAGACAGGAGGTGGAAGTGGGGACAGGCAACCAAGGGGCAGCATAGAATTATTGTACAGGCACGTAGGAACAGAATGAGGAAAGTCAAAGCTTGGCTGGAATCAAAACTGGTGAGGGATGAGCAGGACAAGAATGGCTACTACGAGTGCATTAGCAGTAAAAATGAGAGAGAAGACCAGTGTGGACCCACTGCTTCATGAAGCCTCAGGCTTTACTCTCTGGGTCTGCTCTCAGGGCCTCGTAGGCCATCTCCTAGAAGGAAAACTTGGGGAAAGGAAGTAGTAGCCACAGTAGGGGAGGATGGAGTTAGTGTCTATTTAAACAAGCTTGTGCATTGTACCAGACAAGGCCTGGAAGCCACTGAGAGAGCTGGCTAGTGTCATCCTGAAGGTGCTGTCTGTCATCACTGTAAGATCATGGTAGCTGGAAAGGCTCCTGGTGCCTGCAGAAAGGCAAATGTTACAGCCATCATCAGAAAGGTTAAGAACGAGGAGCTATGAACCCATCAACCTAACACTAGTCTCCGAAAGTGATAGGGCTGGTTTTCATGGAAAGCATTTTACAGTGCACAAGGACCTAGCCAGAATGGACTGATCTAGAGCAAGTCACGCCTGACAAACCTGATCACCTTCTCTGAATAAATTACACTATTCAGTGGCCTGTTGGAAACAGGCCATCTGCAACTGAATATGACAGCTGAATTTCTAGCTTGACTTTAGCAAGGCATTTGACATGGCCTCTCATCAGATCCTGATTGTCTGACTGAGAAGAAATGAAGTGGATGGATAGCCTATAAGGTGGGTGGCAGTTTGGCAGGAATCGGGTGGTCCATGCTGTCTGCTATTTTGCACTTACCTCTGCTGGGGCTGATACTGTTCAACTTCTTCATTAACAACCTAGTTGATGGGATTGAGGGCACTCTCACCAGGTTCATGATGAAACCAAACTGAGGTGCAGTTGATAGACTGGAGTGCACAACAGTTCTTCTGATGGGGCTTTACAGTAGGGGGAACAGCCTGGCAGAAAGGTAATCAAGTCTAGCAGAAGTAAAAAACTATTTCTCAGTGTCAGGCTGGGATAACCTCATTCACCAATACGGTCTGGGGTCATGTACATGGCTGCTCAGGGGCAGCTTTGCCAAAAAGGCCTTGGGTGCTGTTTTACAACAAGCTGAATGGGGTCAGCAGTGAACCCTTGCGGCAAAGGTGGACGACAACCTCCAGGGCTGTACTGGCACAGGTGCAGACAGCAGGTCCAAGGAAGGGGTCCATCCCCTTGCTTGGCTTTTTAGTGTTGCCCTCAGGAGAGCAGAGGGCTGTGCTCAGCTGTGGGCCCTGGAATGAGAGAGGCTGACCAACGGGAGAGAGAACAGGAATTACCACCAAGGTGGTTGTGGTGCAGGAGGAGAGGCTGAGAAGCTGTTTTTGTTCATCCTGGAAAAGAGATGGCTGAGCTGAGCCTTGATGGAGGCTTTGCTGCCTGAGGGGAGCTGCATGGGTGCCAGAGCCAGGCTCTTCTCAGAGGAGCACAGCAACAGGGCAAGAGCAATGACCACAGGCTGTATGACAGGAAATGCTGACTGTGGACAAGTGAAAAAAGTCTTCCCCATGCAGGTGGTCAAACACTGAAGAGGTTGTCCAGTGCGGTGGTGCATCCTCCCTTCATGGGGGTATTCAAGCCTTGGCTGGATCAACCTGGTGTAGAGCAGTAGTTAGCCCTGCTTTGAAGAGGCGGATGGTTGAGGTGGTCTCCTGAGGTCCCTTCCAACCTGAATTAGACTGTGTGATTGCATGATCTAGTAGCAAAGCATAATTCAGAGTGATTGTAAGACTGAATTTCATTTTTAGATCTGCCACAGATACTCGGGAAGACTTTTAGACTTAGATTCTGTGAATGTGAAGCTGAAATTATTGTTGTTCTTGCAGCCTAATTTATTAATGTTTCTGAGGTGTCTGGAGACTTTGTGTGAAAGATCTGTCAAGAAGATGTACTGAAATACAGTATTCAGTGGCCCATTGCAAGTGAGTCATTTGAAACAGAGAAAAAAATACACTGGGAAACACTGAAACACTGAGTCTATCCTTTAATCATTACTCTTAAAACAAATAATACTGATGAGTTTGACTATTTATTGCTGTATTATATCAATAAAAATGCTACTTACAGATTTTCTTGAAACTGGTGCCGAAATGTTGAGTTTGAGGAAAATCAGGACCTGGTTGAAGGTTCACAGTGTCTCGGGCCAAACTACCTATCTACAGAAGGCCTTCACTTGCATCAAGTCCCAGCAACAAGTTTGAACTACATCTTAACAAGTTTATTTTAACACGAACCTGTGTGGTTCGTATTAGGATTGAGTTAGGTTTGGAGCCTAAAGAATCAAGAATCTGGAATGTCAGCAGTTCAGTTTACTTGCTCATTTTGAGGGAAACGAGGAAGGTGAGCTTTCTATAGCCAAAGCTGATATCATTTGCAAAACTGGATCTGATTGCAGTAGCTGCTTTTGAAGCAGCAGTTGTAAATTAAAAATCTTTAACTATTTTCTATACAATATTTTCTCTCAAATAAATTTTGGAAGATATTCTCCCTTGCGCCCTCCCCTCACGATTATGTTTCGTAGTGGCTTACAGAGAGCACTAGAAGAGGAGAGCCCATACCTATACCCTAATCTGCATACCATTCTGGTGCCTGCATTTCTTACCTTCAAGAACTACAACACTGACCATGGTTTCAGATATCATTTGTTGACTTCTCTGTTTCAGTCTTTTTTTTCCTAGTTTATATTTTGACTTAATAAGAAAAAAAAAAACCTTGAACAAGAAGTTCACAAGGAGAAAATTTCTTATGTTTTAAGGGGAACTAGTGGGAAGAAATTGCTAAAAACCAAAGTTATAGTGTGCTGAATACTAAGCCTGCAAGTGGGGTAAGAGCTGATCCTGATGTGATTAGGACACATGGGGCTTTTGCAACACCTTTGAGATGGGATGGAGCTTTAGGATGTCTTAAAAAATTCAGAATAGGGAAGATGATAGGCAGATATCCCAGTGTTGCTGAAAATTTCAGCCACCTTTTACAAAGTTAGCTTTAGTCTTGCTGACCATATCCCACTAGTCGTGCTGACCTCAAATTCTGGCTGGGACTCCACACGCTGTTTTTAGAGGTTCAGATACATAGTGTCACATGATCTCTAGGTCTCTGACTCTGTAAGGGATTGGGAATTTCTATGACAGAAATTTAGGTTTTGGCTGGGGGGAGAACTGAATACTACTAAAAGGAAGTTACTTTCCCTGAGCTACTGTTCACAGATCAAGATAGGAGCTCTTCCCCACTGTTGTACTTGTAAAATTTCTCCAGTGTTGGTATGCGTTTTAAAGAAATTACTCAGAATGGCTCACTTGGTGATATTTTTAAGTGAACAGTTCAAATAGAGATTCTAAAACCATAAAATTAGAAATAATACAGATTGTAGTGTTGATATATTGCAAATGCATCACACTGTAGAGATTTTTTGTGAGATGGTAGAAAAATAACCTATATCTATTCTTTTTTTCCTTTGCAGGAAAAGGCCTAAATACTCTTTCTTTTTAATTGTAAAAAAAAAAGAAAAATATAAAAAAGATTTAAAAGATGGCTGTGTCAATGTGCTTGACCAACTCATTGAATCATAGAATCATTATGGTTGGAAAAGACCTTTAAGATTATCAAGTCTAACTGTTAACTAACTCCACCATGCCCATTTCTAAACCATGTCCCTGAGCACCATGTCTAGATGGCTTTTAAATGCATCCAAGGATGGTGATTCTGAATTCCAAATTATGCCATTGAGAGGTCTCTGTGTAAGAACTGAGCTGTCTGAAGAAACCTTGAGGGCTGTCAGCCAAGCCAGCACTCACTGGTGCAGCTTTCTCTCTAGACCTGTGTTATTCACCACGCTTCCATGCCAGGTGAACTTGTTACCAGGTTGAAAAGCTTCCTCTTCCTGTTGGTTACAGGAAGATTTCCATGCCAGTGCTTTCATTTTCCAAGGGCAGAGTGAGCTAAGATTTCATGGTTAGCTCCCATGGGTCTTGTAAGGTTACCTCCCTTACAAGAGAGTTTTCTAGAACTTTTTTTCAGCAGGATGCTGTCTTCAGTGCTGCTGTTCTTCAGAGCATTCAGGAGCTGTTAGCTGCCAGGTCAGTCTAGTAAGAGACCAGGTGGAGCTGCTACTTTACTACTTATGTCTCTTTTTAAGTCCTTGACAAGAGTTTCAGAGCATTTTGATGCCTCCAAACCTGTGCTATTAGTGGCTTTATCTTCATTGAGGTCAGAAGGATGGTTTTGAATAATTGGGATATATGGAGCCTTACTTTGGACCTCTCTTTAGCGTGCCATCAGGCCAGCCAGAGCACAGTCCCTTCTACCAAAGATGACCATTGAACATTATCTCAGGCAAACTGTGAAGGAGCTGGGGTTCAGCTTCTTCTTTTCATGGGGTATGCCGTGTTATAATTAGGAATCAAAACACCACCTTATCTTCCCCCTGCCTTGTTTTATTTTTTAATGTCAGACATGCAAATGCAATCCCTTGGACTGTACATGTGACTGGGAAATGTCTGTGGGCTCCTCTGACATAAAACTCTTAAATTTGAAACTTTATTGTTGTTACTCTAAATAGATCACAGTCATCTAATAAAAGTTATTAATACTCAGGGCTGCACTGTAAAACTATGTAGGACCGGTTAGGGTTTAAGTCCCTAAGCCATTTTTGCTGTGAATCATGATTGTATTACTTTGTCTCTTTAAGACAGAAGTTACTCTCTCCTCCAGCACTTGGGCAACAGAAGCTGGGGAAGAGGAAGCCTCAGGTCTGTTCTTTCCTCATATCCCTTCCTCAAGAGGGGAAACCACAGTCATTGAGCCTGTTCCTGATCTCACTGCTCCCCTCAGCAGCAAGAGGAAGTTCGGTTTGGCTGAGAGGATGGATAGGGAAGGGCCCCTTTTGCTCATCTACAGCATGGCCTCTTAAGGTCATAACATAAATTTGTTCCTACTTAATATCTTGTAGCAAGCACTTAAAAGAGCATTGCTGTGCTGTGCCATGGAAGAAAAAAAAATCAATTAATTCTTTTGAATCATCTGTTTTTAAAAATAGGATTAAAGCCTGAACATTTTTCAAACTGTTCCATTATGAATAACGCATATGTAAGAGATGACTCTGGGTTCATTACAGTTAAGAGCAGATCATCCGCATACATGCTGATTTTATGGAGATTTCTCCCCATGAGAATGCCTCCTCCATCTCTCCAGTGATCTGATCCTGGGGTCAGAACAAACGGCATGCTGGTGAGAGAGCATCCTTACCTACCATTTTTCCCCTAATCTGAGGCCTTCTGACCTTTATATTCCTTATCACTTATGAGAAAAGGCTCTTGCGTATAACATAACGCTTCAACTAAATTTGGAGGTGGGGATAAATACATAAAATGGGTCAGCGTGGTACACAGAATTCCTAAGCTTTCCTTGTTTAAGTGCATTTCCTTATTGATCTTATTGAAGGCTCTTACAGTATCAGTGGAAGAAAACTGCAGTTGGCTACTTCAATTAAAATCAACAGTTTTCCTGTGTTATGTGATGATAATTTTTTTTTTTAATAAAGCCAAGTTGGTTAGGATTTATCAATGCTGTAGGAATTTTCTAGGCTCATAGTGAGAATGTTAGCTAGCACTTCATAGGCACAGTTGCATGAAACATTGATAACTAGGTTATTTTACCAGGTCTTTGCTTTATTTATAATAAATTAGTACTGTACCTAATTGTATTCCTCCTACAGGGAGAAGCCTTGCTGATAAAGTGTGTAGAGAATGATTAAATGTACACAGGCGCATAGTAGGGTGACTTCTCTTCAAAAGATGCACAAAATTAAAATGGGAATGCTGCTTTCCCCGGTGGCTTGCCATTATTAAAAGTCTCAGTAGCATGGGAAATTTCTTCTGTAGGAATTGGGGAGTCCAAAAGTCTCTCTGGTTTATTGCAGGGAAGCTGAACTGTACAGTGAAACTCTGCAAGGCCTTTTTGATCCTTGAAGAGTTCTGATGAATATACATTTTTATGAAAGTTGTAAAGTGTTTTCATTTCCTTATTAATCCCACTATGGTCCTGGAAGAACTGCCACTCCTGAGTGGTAACTGTGACAATAAAAGGTTTTGTTCCTATTGTTTTACTCTACAAGCCAATCATCTTCCTTACATAAAGATTTGAGGATTCATAAGGATGATCGCAATATTCAGCAATTTTCTTCTTAATGAGCTCAGTAATGCCTGTGTCTCTTCGAGAGAGCCTTTGAATTGCCAGTTATTTCTTTTCCACTGGTTCAGATGTATCCAATTAAGTTTGACTTGGACATATTCTGATATGACTATTACTGCTGACAGAATGGTGTCTAGAAACTTAGGGAACATGTCTTGACTCAGTATTAACAGGGATTTCAGGCAGGAATACATTAATAGACCTGGCAAAATATTTTAAAACATACAGGTAATGTTTGTATGGACTTGGAATTCACAGTATTTCAACTGTGTGTGTAGTCCACTGTCTGTGGACACATCTGCACATCTGGCTACTGAAGGCTAATTGCAGGACTAGAGGTCATGTATTGCTACACATTTCTGGGCCAGTTTAAGATATTTCATCTGTTTTCGTAGCACAAAGGACCTGAGCATCTAGCACTGAGTTTGAAGGGAGCCATTGAGTTTCAAGTTTGCTACAGAAAATCAAGCCAATACAAAATGTATACACGCGTAGCTTGGAAACAATCTGTTGGATCAAATTTCGGCAGACTTTTATTTGCGTTGGGTTGTGTTGTCAAGGCTGCAGTGGTACTGAGGAAAACATCATTTTTTTATGTCAGATGGAGGAACGGCATAGCCATACATGTGGAAGTTGCAAATGAGGGTGAGGATGTGTATGGTCATGGCTAGGCTTGGGAGCGTTGACAGGTGTCAGCTGAAAGCATGGTATTTAACCTCTGTACCTTTGGTTTCATCTATTATTCTTCTGGAGACCAGAGAAAAGGATCCTAACACTCAGTACCTGTGCAGAAGCTTCATTTCCTTCCACTGTATGTCCACAATAGCTGAAGTTCACAATACTTATGATGCTGCAGATTCTGCAGTCCTTATTCAGATAGTGTTTCACAGTGAACTAAAGACATTTGTGTCTAAATGAGGAATTCAGGATTAAGCCCTTCCAGAGTTTGAGCTTCTTCCTCCTATACACCACTATATACTGAATTGAAGGCTGTGCTAGTTGCAGGACAGTCCATTCCCAAACTAAGGATAGAACCATCTAAAACCAGTCCTTGATTTCTGCCACGAACTAAGCCCGTGCCATGACATCCCTTCAGCTTAAAGTGGAGTAATTTATCTCTGTTCAACAGAAGACAAAACACATGGATTACAATTGCATAAAGCCCTGGGTTTTACATATTCTGTGAATGTCTTTCTCCTCAGAGTTGTGAAAAGACTGCATGTTAAACAGTGCTTTGTACACCAGTAGAATACACTTTCATGGAACAGACTGGCATCCAAAATAGCTACAAAAACACATCTCTGGCTTACTGCAACTGGAGAGCATCCAGAGCCATGAACTCATTGCGTGCTCACACACCAGAATAGAACATAATACGCAACCCTTGTGATTTTTCTAGTCCCTGTCGTAAAAGCCATAATAAATGAGGACAGATCATTGGGAAGTACATGCATTTGTTTACTTGCATCTAAACCTGCATAGATCTGCTGGCTGCATAGTATGCAGCAGGCTCCAGGAGCACAAAAGCTCTTAATGTGTCCCTAGGTTATTCATTGCCATGCCCAGAGTTTGGGCTTCCAACCAAGAAGCTCTTTTGCAAAGAAGCAAAATACATGTCATTTTTTTCCCCCTTCATTTTGGGCAAGTCAAAGCATCTAGCTGCATTTGAAAGTTACTGTTTTGGCAGTGGTTTTTACATATGTATGGCACATGTGCAGTTGTTAGCACATCTGAATGCATTGATGGAAGTATATTGTATATCTGTCTCCAAAGACAAATGCACACATCTGCAAATCCAGCATACTACAGATGTGGATGTTAACGTAAGCTGCTGTGCTGAAGTTGCCCATCTTTCCTTTTGGCTACAAATATCTCAAGGGAGAATATGATCTGTTTTCTTGTTTATCAGTAAGGAAAGTCGTAAGCTGACTGTGGAGTATGGTCAATTTTGCAGCTTTTCTGAAAGGATAAATAATATCTTAGTGTTTTCTGAGTTAGACTACAATTTCTGTCTTTAAGGCAGCTTGGTTGCTCTGAGATTGCTACTTCAGCTCCTGAATGGCTGCATAACACAGTGCTGACTACTGTGGATCACTGTAATAGCTCTTTTTGCTATCCTCCTTTCACTGCAGTGCATTAGGGCTACTCTCTCCAGAACAATGTACTTGCCAGTTATTTCAGGATTGGGAGAAAATAATTGTAAATATTTTTCTTCATTCCTGATCACTGAGCTCCAGAAGACCATAAATCCTTGTGTTGTTCCTCATTTGGGACCAAATGGTTGTAAAGACCCTGGCTGTTCATTTTAGGATCGTTACAAGCCATGGCTTGCTCATTCTTTCCTCGTTGTTAAGCCTCTCGCTAAATTGCCTCAAAAGAGCTGCTTGTGGGCCAGGCTTGAGGTAACTTCATCTTCTGAGATTTCACAATACAATTGTGCATTAAAAGGGGATATGTTGAACAAATTGGTATTTTCCATCAGCTTAGTCAGGTTATTTGGTTACAATTTAAACTTTGATTCCACAAAGACCCAATCTTCCACTCATTAACCAATTATTTTTAAATAGAATAATTATAGGTCATAATTTAGTGTGCATTTTCTTGAGAAAAAGGGCAAATTAATACATGTAAACATGAATGAATTTATTTAAATAAACTGTCCACAAAATCCTTACAATATGTAAACAACATTTGTTATGCCTTGGAGATAGCATATGATTGGACTCATGAGACCCTGTTTATCCTAGTGAACAGTTTCTTTTATAACTTCAAAGGGAATTTTATATATTTATGGCAATAGCAGGGTGTTAAGTGTAGCTAGACAGAAATTATACCTCAGCTATTTAGTTAATGCCAATAGGGATTAAATTAGATTTTATAGCTGTTAGTAGAAGTCTGTTTTGTAGCTAACAAGTGGGATTTTTAAATCCTGGAAAGCATAATCCTATTATAAAACTGGCAGCTGAATTAACATTATCTAGGAAGCAAGTCTTCACGGATTAACATTTTTTGACATTAACAAAGAAAAACTAATGCTACAGGGATATTAGATGCTTTTCCCAAAAGTAGGAAAAAAAAGAAAGTGAATATAGGACAAGATAAATGGCACAAATACTGCAGGAAGGAAAAATGGAGTGAAATACGCATGAAAATGAAATCTGGGAGTGGCCATGTTCTGCCTCAAATACAAAAAAAAAAAGATACACTGAGTAGGAAAAGGCTCCACAATTGGTAATTCATATATTAGCCCACACATTGATTTATACGAGCCTTATGACTAATTCACAGTTATCCCGCATAACCGTGGCATAGCCACAAAAACCTTCTCTTGCCCTGAGGGCTGAGGTCTTGGCATTCCAGCTAGGTGCACTGCAGAAGAAACACTCATCCCTTTACTGAACAGGCCCATAAAGCGGTTCCACAAAGACCCTGATGAAGTTCTTACATGCCTTGAAGACAGTAATGGGACAACTGCTGTAGACGGTAGTACAAAAGAGGAGTGGGTCACTGAACTTCCTTGTCGTGCTATATCTTATTCTAGGCGTTGATAGACTAAATAGTTATAAGGGTATGTATTGCAATTTTAAAAAGTTTGTCCCCATCACAGTTGTAGAGCAAACCTTTTATTACTTAAAATTGTATACATCTCCTGTAAATTGTTTTAAAATCTCTATGTTTAGAACCTGAGTTCTTATTCACAGCTGTGGCACTGAAATAATGAAAGTATTATTTTGTTGTGTGGAGGGTTAAGAAGAATCCACTTGATAAACTTATCAGTCACAAAAACATGCCAATCAATTTCTTCTAGACTTTGCAACATCACATTCGATGTTGTTGACCCAGCACACATTTTACTGTAACAGTATCTGTTGGCCATCCTCTCTCACAAATTTCTTCCTTCATTAATTACTAATGAGAGCTAAACCAAAACAGTTTGTTCTAACTTTGCCTTCCAACCTCCCAGTTTCTTGATTCAAGTAAAGCACAACTAGATCTGAGTCACTGTCAGACTGGGGTTTTATAATCAGACATTTAACTGTGGCTTTGCAAACCAAATACAAGGCTTTACAGGTTGATTCTTAGTTTGATGCTTTTTGAAATACTGCAGTTTTCCTCCTTGTGGGTTTCTACTTTAATCATTGTTACTTACTGGATTACATTTTATAGATGATCTTTTCTGCCATAGCAATCATTGCTGTGGTTAAACCAGTTACCAGAGACATGGCTGTGACTGCCTTAAGGACTTTCTTAAATCGTAGTTGTGTAGTGTAGACTATACCTTGCAAAGAATATAATGACATCTAAGCTGTGGAAATAGCATGAAATTTCTAAATTGCCCAACTGTCCTCCTCTGAAGTTAGTGCCATGAGGAAGAACCTTGGCACCATTATGTCAGTGAGAAATCTCACACTGTTTGGCATCAATAGGACCAAGATTTATCCCCTGTTGTGTGCATGTTGCAACAGAGATAATGAACCCTAGTGAGAATTGAAAATAGTTGCTTGCCTTCCATTATGCCCCTTTTTCAAAAATCTGTCCCACAAATGTTTTCTTTTTTTTTCCCCTCCTGGATGTAGAAGTGTGCAACAGTCCATGAATGTGGTGCTTTAAAGCATGCAGGTATCTTTTAGCCATTGCCACAGCCCTCTGAGGTGCTGGGCACCTTTGGAGAAATGGGAGTAGAATGACCTTGTGATTTCTTACATCAGGAAGGACATGAATTTGATGTCTCCCAGAAGCACATCATCCTTAGATAGAGGACCTATCTTTCATTTCCCCTTAAGTAATGAGCAATCCTATAGCATTTTGGAATTTGTTTCCAGTTTTGCTGCCTAGGTTGGAAAGTAAACAAATTTGGCCAGTAAGACTTGGGTTGTTTCTAAAATATCTGGCTAGCTCCTCAGCTTGTGTAAATAGGTTTAGCTTCAATTTTCACATGATGACACAGTAGGTGAAGTAGCTCTCAAATGAGATTTAAAGAAAGATTATGTGGGAAGACAGTGTTATATGACCAGGGAGTTGCATCCACATCACCTGGCTGGACGTTCCTCATCTGCCTCCATTGCCAGTCTGGGCACCAGATCTCAGAATTTGGCTTCACATTGTCATCATTGCTGACATACAATGGAAGTGCCGAGAAGAAGAAGAAGAAATGCTCAGAAATGTGATGGTGGGTCATGTGTTTCAGTGCTGGAGGCTGCTACAAGTAGCCTTGCACGGACATGCACGGTTTTGAAGCTGGAAGAAAATCATGCACTGAGCAATCTCTGAGTAGCACTTGACATGACTTGACTGAAACTAGCAGAAAGAGCAATTGGTTCTTAGCCTGGGAGGGCAATCCTGATCCCCAGTCTTCAGGCGTCACCTCTTCCTATGTCCATCTCTTCATAGGGGTGTATTTGGTGCCACATAGCAAAGTGCTGAGTGGCTCATGCCCTCCTGGGGGTGACATTCCCTGCAGGAAGAGCAACAACACCTTGCCATAAGAGCAGCCAGCAAGTCAAAGAGGTCTCAGAGACCTCACCTTTCCTTTGCTGTTGAAGCTCTGAGCTTTTTCTGTGCTGCTAAGGGAGATCAAACCCACAAGGACCACCTTTCCAGGCCATATAGTCTTGGGAAGCAGCCTTCTGACTGGGTCAAAAAGTAGAATAATAATGCGTATTGTGTATATTTAACATGTTCCTCTGAGCGCTGGAGACCATGTAATAGCAGAGAGGGCCTCTCTGTGAGCTTGTTGTGACACACTGCATCTGGAACTTGAGGTGAGAAGGCTTTTTCCAGTGTGGTCCAGGAGTTGGTAAGTGAGTTGGTAAGTTGGGAATTTGGACAGAGTGTGAGGAAATGCTTGTGAAACAAATAAGCCCCTCTGAGGAACAGTGGCACAAAGTAGGAGCTTCTCAGCTCAGAGAAGTCCTGCCTGGGGTTTCATACAGGGCTGCCTATAGACCCTTTTTTGACTCTTGCTGTTCAAGAAAAGAGGACTTGTGCTACCTTTTAAATGCAAAGTTACACACAAGATGCTCCTGACTCATCAGCTGCTGACTTTTTCAGACCCAGAACTCCACAAGTGCTTAGTAAAGTTGGTATGTATAGTAAATCTGCTGCGGCTACCACACCTCATTCCTTGAGTGAAGCAGAGACTTTATTGAATCGTGTCTTTGTTCTACTGATAAACGTATCTGGCAGGGGAAACTAGGACCTCCATTTGGGATCATTTGTTGGAGGTTTTTCTGGGGTAAAAGAAATATTGAGTTGGAGGAGCTGTCATTATCTAGTTCAGTCCTCTGATCAGAAGCAGAATGAAGTCTTTCCAAGGCACTCCAATGGATGTATCTGTAGCCAGTTATATATAGTCCACACAGATGTCTCTGGTCCCCCTAATGTCTACTCGGGATTTTCTAATAATTTGACTTAAATGTTATTTTCAGCAAATGAGATGTCTTTTCAGTGAGGGACAAGGGGCAACAGGCACGAACTGGAACACAAAAAGTTCAAGCTGAACATGAGGAAAAACTTCTTTACTTTGAGGTGACAGAGCACTGGAACAGGCTGCCTGGAGAGGCTGTGGAGTCTCCTTCTCTGGAGATACTGAAAACCTATCTGGACACTGTCCTGTGCAACCTGCTCTGGGTGAACCTGTTTTAGCAGGAGGGTTGGACTAGATGATCTCCAGAGGTCCCTTCCAACCCCTACCATTCTGTCACTCTGTGTGATTCTGTGACAAAATTGATCCCAGAATCAAAGCCTGGGGTTCTCCACTTGTTACCAACTAGGCATTGAGCTATGAATCTTTTGAGCTCAGCTGTCCAGCCAGTTTTCAACCCACTTAACTGTCCATTCTTCTAGCCCAAATTTTCCCAGCTTCCAGATGAAAATGCCATGTCCTGTAAAGTCAGGGAGTATTACATCTGGTGTCCTCTCTTTGTCCATGTAGCCTATAATTTTGTCATAAAAGGCCATCAGATTGGTCAGGCAGAAATGTCCTCCACCTGTCTCCACCCCACACAGACTTACCCATTTTCTTCCCTCATTTAGTTGTCTGTATTTATTATGATATCATGATTGCAACCTGTTCTGCCCTCTTTTCTTCTTTACCCAGCTAGAATCAATAGACTTAATGATTAAGAGACTTTATTCCTACTTTGTCATACAGCTTCAGTCTCAGGTATTTTGAAGTGTCCTTAAAACTGGAGCATATACTTTTGGAGCATTACAATTTGACTTGCTTTGAATTGACTTCAGACACCTGCACCCGAGAATGTGATTCCCAGCCACATTGCTAATCCCTGTATGTGCTCTTAAGTGTTTTAAAGTCTGCTTTTGTGCATACTCGGAAATGCTTCTCTCCTCTTCTGGCAGCTTGTTTTCTTTCTCATGCCAAGGCTGTCAGAAAGTTATCTTCTGTCTAAGGCCCTTGAGCAGATGGGATCAAAACTTGTCTAGCAAACTCTGACAGGAGACACAAGCAAAACACAGAAACCGTGGCCTTTCTAATTTAAAAATGGCTAGAATAGGAAAGAAAAAATAATGGTTCTCTCCATGGTGGCATGGGTAACAGTCTTAATGTGAGTTTATGGATTAGGGTCAGAGCGGAAGCCAGAATGGGGAAATGTCATGGTGGTGCCTGATCAAGAAGAGACCGTGGACAAAGATTTCTTTAAACAACTGAAAGTATCTCAAATTCTTTCTGACTCTCATGGAGGATTTTAACCATGAGGATGCAAGCAATCCAGATTTCTGGAGTGCATGGAAGACATTATTTAATGCAAGTGCTGAGCAAGCTAACTAGGGGAGAGGCTTTGCTGGACTCCTGAATAAGCATGAATCATCAGTCAATAACAGCCTTGACTGCAGGAGCTGTCAGATGCTGGAGTTTATGATCCTGAAGGCAGGCCTGATCCCATGTTAGGCTCCCCCGAAGGTAAGAGAGCTCATAAGGGCTGGTCAGACTTCAGTGACAACCTGCTCAAAATGCAAGAAAATCATCTGAAGGGCAGAAGAACAGGCAGGCATGGCAGGGGGCTAGCTTGCTGAGCAGGAAACTCTTGATTTAACTTAAATGCAAGAAGGAAGCGTACAGGAAATGGAAGCAGAAATGGGCTGCTGAGGAGGAATAGGGAAATCACACAGAATCACAGAATCGCTCGATTAGAAAAGACCTCCGAGATCATCACGTCCA
>NW_010198676.1:18778-24584 GCF_000695765.1 Mesitornis unicolor | reverse complement strand
TTCTGTGGTTCTGTGATTCTGTGATTCTGTAGCCTGTTGTGTTTGCTAGACATTTTCTCAAGACACAGAGGTAATTGGTCAATGAATATGATGATAGAGCAAAAGGCCACTCCTACCATAACCTAACAAACCATCTGCATGTCCCAACTCATAAGCATACAAAAACCCAACTTCTAGGATTTTAGAATATTCCAGCAAGTATTTCTTTCCATCTGCAGGACAAAAATGTTCTTTAAAAATACCTAAATCTCACATTAAGGTATCTTTAATCCATTATACTCCAGAGTTGTAGCAGATCTCTCAAGCACCCAAGCAAATAATTATTCTTGGCTGTGCACTCTCAACAGCCCCATTTATGCTTAGCCATGGATTCAGAAAGCACTACATGCTGAAGCTGCTTGTTCTTTTGGAGCAAAAGTGACTCAATGTTTATTTTGGTCAAGTTATCTCTCAGTTCATGAGAAATAAGTGAGAAGACGATCAGGCACTACATAATTTAATTTTTAGTCTGATGTCACTGGCTAGAACAGCCACAAACGGAGATTGTGTCATCCATGCAGGGAAACATCACCTTCCCCAGCGCTGCAGATATTCTGTAGCTAAGCAGTAAAGTATTTCTTGGGCACCAAAAGATGCCTGAGCTATGAGCTGCTCTTTGTAGTCCTAAGGGACCTTGGACACTGGCTATCCTCTGGAACAAGTCATTGATGTAAATCAGGGTCTATTGGTGAAATTTCATACCATCCTTGCTAAAAATGATTTGAACTCCAAACAGGCACAGAGCCAGCAGCTGAGTTTGAAGAAGGGCCATGTCATATCCTGCTCCATTTTGGCAGATTTCCACTGCAATCAACACCTTTGCACAGCTAAGACTTTCCTGAGCTCCAGATGTGAGTGCTTTGAACTAAGTCTAACCTGACTTATAATCCTGCTTGGTTTGCCAAAGAAAATAAGGCTACAATAGAATTAAGAACCATCCTGAAGAAGCAGCTTTCCACAGTGGTTTCCAAACATATTCATCTTTTTTACCGTTGAAACAGGGTTTTGAGCAGAATCTATTGCTTTCTGTCAGGGTTGAAAGTGAAACATGAACAGGGCCATAAGCAGAGCATAAGAACTGCTGAAAACAGAGGGAAACTTGTTATCTGGGGGCACTCTGCTCTTTGGAAAAATAAGTTAATTCACTAACCACCTCGTTCACAGAACACTCGGTGATGCACAAGGAATTTGTGCCATCAGTTTCCATTAATGCCTGTGTAGACTAACCATGAGAATATCCTCTGCACAGATGAGGGAATAAATTGTGTAGCTCTGCTATGAGATAAATGTGGATGTTACCAAATAAAGAAAAAGTTTGTGCACAGACCCTGTAAAAACCAGTCTGTGATGTCTGGCTGTGAAGCAAGTCAAAGTACAGCAAGGCAAGTCAAAGGGAGTTATTTTAGATCTAAAAAGGGTTAGGTGCCCGGAAAGGATTTGGAATAAAAATAAATATACATAATTGAAATAAAGAGGAAAAGCACATCTTTTGACAACAGAAGTATGTGTTAAGATGGGAACTACCAAAACCAGGAACTGCTACATTAGAGTGCTTTGAAATATCTGTAAAGGAAATAAGATTATCAGGATGGCTTTAGCATTAGAAGAAAAGGAATATTAAAAGACTTCAGTTTGGTCTGAATAAAAAAGATAAATTTCAAGTAAACTGGCACAGAGTTTATCCATGGTTGGGTTTGCAGTAATAAAGTCAGTGAGGGAATAAGCTGTGTGATTTACAGGCAGTAAGCTTCTGTAAAATTTACAAAGTGCTGTTATAAAATGTCACCTTTTATGATGCATTCCACTCAGCCTGCATATATAAAGGGCACTGCAATGGAAAGAGTAGCAAAAGCAAAGCTGTCTTCAGTCCTATCTAGCTAGCTACCTTTTGTGCTTTCACAGCAGTAGCAGAAATCTATCATCAGATGACCCCGCTGCTAGGTTTTTTGCTCATTAATTTTTCTGTTTGTGTAGGTGCACTGGTGGCCTTGCTATTACTAATAAAAAATTTAGGGTTGTTTAAATGAGACAGATTTTTTGTAAAGATGCTCATGGATTAATAGAGCAAGACTCCCCTCAGCCCCTCAATGTTTATATAAAAATAGGGCTTCTGAAATATTTGGGTAGTTTTCTGTTTTTTCTGCTTTTATTTAATTGCTTGGTGTACAGCTGTGCGACTCTTAGATATCCAAAGTCAAAATTAACCCTTTTCATGGAGCTCTGAGTTTCTGCAGAAGTTAAGCATCTGTTGACCTTGAGAACTCCACATCCACTTCCAACCTGATTAGTTAAATCTATAAAACCTCCAAGATTGCCCCCAGAGTGTCAAGTGTGTTAGAAAATGGTGCTGGCTTTGCTGGAAGGGTGACTGGGTACTTTTCATTGCACCTTTTGGTCAAGTTCAGGTGTCCTGGATGGGGTTCATTCTCTCTGTTTTTTTCAGGTCAGCCTGGCCAGAAAGTGTCCAGGCTGGGTTCCTCAGCCAGGTGATTTACAGTGACTGAGCTCCTTAGGAATCATTGTCCAGTCCCTGCTTACTGCCAAAGCCACCTTGCAAACCAAGTCCTTCTCAGCTCTCCTATTGTCTGTGTTGACTGAAGGGATAATTCCTGTCCGGTGCTTCAACTCCAGTTTAAAACACAAACATTATTTTAGTGGGTTCTTTGTGGTCCAGCATGATTGACACAGTTGCCTCTGATCCAAGTGGAAAGCCCTAATATTCTTCTCTTTTCAGTGCTAGCAAAAGAGAGATACACTTTGAATTAAGATTTTAACAGGGCTGTGTTCTGGAAGTTCAGCAAAATAAATCAATAATGGTGGTGATAAAACTGCAGTTTAATGGTAGCTGTTATAGCAAAACAACAGTCAGTGTACAGACATTTTACCACCCTATGGCTGTGGTTTCTATAGTTAATTCTGACAGATTTATTGTTGCCTTCATTTAATAATCTACTTCTCTTTAGCACAACCGCCATCATTATAAGTTTAAAACAAGGTCTTTATAATTTTACTGTGCACAAAATAATAGGTTTTATATCTACTGCCTAGCTGGCAAAAGATTTAAATTCAAACTGTTCAGAAACAGAACAACAAATAATTACAGATCAGCAACCATCTCTTTTGGTGGAAACTGGGTGAACCTCATTGACTTCAGCAGAGAAGTGTGTCTGACTGCGCAGGATGGCAAGTCCTGTGTCTGCAAACCTGCCAGTAAAACTCAAGAGTTGCATGTTGTGCAGTGGGTAGCAACCAGCAGACTGGTTTGTGTTCCTAAAAGCCTTGTATTTCAGTAATTCAGAGCTGGAAAGTATGAAAGTACAGGAGTACAGGAGAATTTCGAGTCTCTTGGAGGCATGTTATGACTATAAAGCAAAATAAGTGTCATGCTAGTACGACTCCACTGCTTCTGATGCTAAGGACCAAAGAGTGGGATCACTTTTCATTGCTGACTTTTAAGAGATATACTTTGACTTCTGGTGAGCTGAGTCACATGTGTTACATGGCCAGGACCTTGTATGCAAGAGGAACAGTGAATAAATGCAGTAAAATCAAGTGGTATTTTAAAAAAAAACAACAACCAACAACAACAACAACAAAAAACAGGAAAAGAAGAGAGGAGCTGTGGCTTTGCATGTTGAATGAGAACTTCAGTATTATGTCTTCCTCTTATTGATATTGATACTCTCTTTCTGGGCGGAAAAGCTGATCTAAGGCTGGACCTTTCAGGCTATCATGCACACACAGAGCTTTTTCTTACATCATTCTTCCCTGGATGTGCTGTTGCCTTGCTCTGCAAAAATATAGTGGGTAAGTGGTCAGACTTCGTGAGTGTTATGTCTGACCTGGGCCAACAGGAACTGCCCAGGAAAGGATGCGCTGAGTAAAAGAGGTGGCAAAGTTTAGAGGCAGAGAAGTCCCAAAGAAGGAAAATTCAGTGTACCTCTTGACAGGCATTTGCAGTTCGTGTTTCTTCCTGCAACATGTTTTTTTCTGCATGCCAACTGGAATTTGAGCTTTTACGATGTGTTTTTTTTCCTGGCCTGTGGATTTGAGTGTGATCACTAAAAGCTAGAAACATGTTAAGTCTTGTAAAAGCACTTACAGCAATTTGTGCAGAAGCCAGGTGAGTTTATAAACCAAAAGATTAATGTCACTGCTCCACAGATTAGATGACTCATCACAGGATAGTGACACATAGTCTGTGTCAGGACTAAAAGCAGAGGACACACCTATGAGTTCCTTTTGCATACAGCTATCCCTCCTCTATGAAAGTGCATGTCTGCTCCTGTTGAAATCAATCCCAGCACTTCCACTGGCTTTAATGAACAAGAACATGCCATGAGCACCTGTTCCTTCAGGTCTATCTCCCGCACAAATACGTAGTTTGGATTTCCTTCTGCAGCATATTTATGTGCTTGGGAGTAAAATATTTGAGCAAATCCAACATTTCTTTCCATAGGATTACTTAAATTAAGGATCCATAGATCAGTAGAATTACATTATTTAATCAACAAATACAAAAACCTGGCGCTTCAGAACACCAAACATTTTGTACAAATAGATGCTGTATCTAGTTAGAAAGGCAAAGAAAAATCTTAACATATGTTGAACTGTTTCCTCTATGTGTAGAATTACTCTGCCAAAAATCTTTGAACCATGGCTAACCTCTGTTATCAGTAGAGGACTTGGCACATGCCTTTTTAGAATCAAGTCTATTTTCTTCCTGATTTCTGCTAGTCTGAGGATTAAATAATATTCAGTTGTACCAGAAAGTTGGACCTGAAACTTATTTCTGTATTTCTGGGGATTTCATTACTGCAAATGGTGTTTGTGGTTTGAGTGGGCACAAACATTTTTAGGTGTGATGGAATCATGTGTCAGATATAATTTCTTTTCACCTACTTACTTTACTATTATTAAGTCCCTTTCCTGCAAAAAGAAAAGTTAGAGAATTAGGTTTCTTGTCCAAATCTAGAGAGTTGCCTTTCTTTTTCCACCAGGTTCTCTACATCTTCAGTGCACAGAAGAGGGGTGCTCAAGAATGAGCAGATGTTCGGTAGTCTCATTTTTCTCATTGTTCAGCATGCAGCCCCATGAATTTCTTACCTACACTATTAATCCTTACTTGGAAGACAACTGTTAATTTCCTCCTTGGCTCTTCTTTGATGTTCCTTGCTACAGTACCTAAATGCTTTACAAATATTAATGCACTTATTATTATACCATTCACCAGGACATCTATTAACTCAATTTTAGTGATCAGAAACTGCAACACAGGTATATAGGTTAAAAAATATCTCCGTTTGCATACCCAGATGGAGGCATGGGGGATTTGATTTCCAGCACACCCAGGACTATCAGCACATTGCTCTCAGCTGGAGCTGCACAGGAGCCAGCCTTCCGCCAGCAAGACTCCTGTGCCTTTCTAGGCACCCACGGTGACCACATTGCCAACTCCACCAAAGTCCGGTTTGGCAGAGGTGGGGAGGGAATACCTTTTTTCAGGGGCAGGGAGACTCTAGCACTGCTGTGTGTGAAAACTGAGCATTGGGCTGCCTTGAGCTTGTATTGTCCAGCTATGACTTCTGCCAAGAGTCACAATTTCTGGCAGAGTTCAAAAGTAGCCCAACTCTTTTTCTCCACGGGACAGCATTGCTTGCCATAGCACACAGTCATTCCACTGCCTTGCAGCACTTCAGACTATCTCAATCTATACAGCTAGTTGTGATTTTCCTAAAGACTCACAGATGCACAGAAGCAGCAAGGT
>NW_010198676.1:0-18747 GCF_000695765.1 Mesitornis unicolor | reverse complement strand
AGAGCGGTTAATTAATAGTTGGATGTCTCAGCTATTTAGATGGTAGGATGTGATATGTGGCTTTGAATACATTTCTCCAAGTAGAAATGTATTCATGCGTTCAAAATTGTTTTGAACACTTCTGAGGGACTGGGCTGTGACGAGGGTCTGTGCCAGAAATCCTGTTGTGTCTGTACAACTGTGCTATGAGCATGGGGAGATTCCTCTGTCTGTGGATCTCAGGGTTGGTTAAGCTGACGTAGCCATAGCTGAAGTACGTAGGTGGAGATCATCTCACGGCTTCATGAATCACTGTCCCTTCTGCAGGAGAGCAAGGGATTAACTGTCTGTGGGGAGCCTTGTTACTTTAGTGCCTTGATGTCGCAGTACTGTATAGCAGCTTGGTTTTTGTCTCAGCTTTGGAGACTAGCTCTAGGTAAGGCAGGGATAATCTAAGAATGTTTGAGAAGAATTAAAATTACTATACTGGGCCCATGGAGTGCCTGCATTTTGCATGCCATGGATCAAGGTACCTGCATGTGACCTTGGAGACCATGCAAATAGTTTTTATAATTCGGCACATCTTGCTGATAGATTGGCTCTCTTGAAGCAGCATGTCAGAATGACAAGAGTGACTCTTGCTCAGTATCTCCTTGTCAGGCTGTGTTCAGCTCTCAGTGAGTATCTTCTGATTGCTAGCTCCCTCAAAACCACTACCAAAACCTTTCCCAAACAAACAGCCCAAACACTGCTGAAATTGTAAAGGAAGCTGCAGGCTAGCCTGGTTATTACAGAACCATGGGCTACAGAAAATCCAGAGACTGGATTCTCCCCAGGTTGATAGCCCTCTGGAAGGAACCTCTCTGTTAGATTTGCTGGCTAAGACTCGTTATAATAAAACTTGTAAAGCATAAAATACATTTTTGCAAGTTTCACACAAATATGCACAAAAGCTTAGAGAAGGTTTTAAATGTATTATGGAACATAAGTGAAGAACATGAAGTTCATATTAGAGATGCATTTTTTTTCTAGTTTCTTTTGCTTGCAGGAGTTTCCTCAACAACTGTTGCTCATATACACCAATACATATTCACATCAGCCACCAACCCAACATGCGTCTTGGACTGTGAAAACAAGCAGAATTACAGCACCAGGTGAGAAGTCCTCAGGCCAGTTACTGCAGCCCAGCAAGCCTTCTGCAGGCTCTGAAGTAATTTTTGGGTAGTGTTGAATGTCTTATGTGGAGGATATGCCTTAGAGGAGAAAAAGGCAAAAGCCTGAATTATTCTGAGACCTGTAGAAATAATATTCAAATCTAAAGTGCTCCAGCATTCTGAATCAAAACAGAGGAGTAGATCAGTTTTACCACATGGATCTCAGATGGTAGGGAGGTAATTTTCTTAGCTTTGATGAAGGAGGGAAACCACCACAGCAATATTTTGCACATGGGACAAGACTGCTTGGTAAAGAGATTTAAAAACCCCACAAAATTGCGTGACCACCCCTTCTCCAAAGGAATAAGAAGGATGAGGGATTAAAGTGCCTTAGGAAATGGACTGGTGGCTCTGAAGATCCTGTAAGAACCTCTATCTGAGCGATCATCTATTCAAGAGGTAAGCGCTTTTTTTCTTCTTTTTTCTTCTTTTCTTCTTCTTTTTTTTTCCTCAAGAATGGGCTTTTGCTAAGCTTTCATCCTAATCAGTGGAAGGAATGGATGTTTCTATTAGTGACAGAGAAATCAGTCAAGTAGTTAGTGAGTTGCCTTCTCGGAAAGCCCCTGTAAAGCATGGATGGTCTCCCAGAAACATTTAATTTTTAGAGTTATCAACAAGAATTTAGACCAAAATTGTGAACTGGGACAGCTACTAAAAGGACACATCATTATCTGATAAGTTAAAAGGGTAGGAGAGATAGGCACTGGGATGACAACCAACCAGTATTCCTAATGACAAATAATTATTGTTAGAACAGAAATAATAAAGGTCAAAACTCAATTTTTGAGACCCTGAAGCTGTCAGCCTTGTGCCTGTGACTGTAAAACAGTTCTGTATCTAATTCCTTTCTTTCATTTTATAGGGTTAGAGGTAGTTACTGCCACAAAGCTAATAACAGGACACATGCATGCAGTTGTACAGCAATAATACGGGTTCATGGTGGAGGATTTTAATCTTTAATGACTTATTTAGTGAGTTACAATACAGAAAGATTGATTAGATTAAGGAAAGGATGAGATTACTATTGAGGATAAGTCGTCCCAAGTGGTTCAATTTGGGGTGCATTTTGAGGGCCAGCCCATCACCAAGAAAATTCCATTGAGTTTCAGCATTGGGGAAGCAAGATCCATCTTCTGCTGAACATGGTAAAGTGGGTTCACTCTGTAGTACAAACGTTAGTACAGCTGTAGTACAGACTGTTAAAACAACTCGCCCCCCAGTGTTAGGAGTGCAGGCAGTGCCTGGAACTGTACCCAGCTGGAAGCTCACGGAGGTGGGAGCAGAGATGTGATGGTTCTCCTGTTGTTGCAGCTCACCTGTATGGTGGGTAAATAAGTATCTTCTGCTCCAAATGGGCTTGTCAAGTGGCTCCATATGCATTTCAAGGCACAATCAGTGTGAGGATATGCATGTGAAAGCATGAAACATGGTACCTTTGGTAGAAACAGGTGGAGAAATGTACGAGTGACAACTCTGTTCTATCATCAAGATTTGCCAAAGAGTGTGTTATGCTCGTATTGTTGGAACAAATTATATTATATTAGCATCCTCAGATTTTTGCAACCATAATACTGCTGAAATGAGAGGGGTTTTCTGTGAATGTATTCTTCAGTTATACATATTTGCCAGTCTGAGTTAACCGTCTGCAGATTGTGTTGATTTCAGACAGTTCAGCCTCACTTTTGTGTTATCTGTGTGCAACAGAACAGCTACCTTAAATAGCATTGTTTCTGGCTTCTGGTTGGGTAATTTAAAATTCTTAAGTGGAAGACTGGGACATAGCATTTCCTAAATAATTAATCACATATACTCTTGTTTGCAGACTGGATTTTTTCTTGTGGGGATAAATGGATGCTTGCACAAAGAACAATCCTTTCGCACAAATCTGTGCAGACAAAACTTTGTTGCAGCCACTATTAAACATCATGGGAAATCAACATGGCTGCAATGAATAGCTGTTAAGAATATAAATGAGTGTGCTTAAAAATTCTTGGGTTATATGAATTTCAAGCTGAATGCAGCAGCAACTCGCAAAGAATGATTTTTTAATAAATAATTCACTGTGTGCACAAAGCCTGCGTTTTACTTCTATTTAGCTTTGGATTCCTCAAGTTTATTTTTGTGGTATATGGGAAATGTGGAAGCATATTATTTGCCACATCTTTACAAGGAGGGATGTAATTCTGGGAATAGTGGGAAAGCTTGACTCATGCCGTGATTTCTGCCACAGAGGATGAACCATGACACAGCCTCTGGTATCCTGTTCTCTCTGCTCACCCTTGAAAAAAGCAGAAAGTGTGAAGGATATTGAATGAACAGGGCAGGAAGGCCAAGGACTTTCTTGTTCCCTGTGATCCCAGCAAATTTACTGGCAGCCCCACTGAAAGGAGACAACAGTGGCTCTCAACAGCTGTGGGGAAGAGCTCAGGTTGTACCCCACTCCACTGAAATGTGCAGCATACCCTACAGTAAAACAAACAAGCAAACCTCGAACAGGGAAGCAATGTACTGCCCTTGCTCGAAGAGCCTATCTTGTAAAAGGGGCTTTAAATGCCTTCGGGAGTTTTCACTGCTACTCCAACTTACAATTCTCTTCACATATCACTTCAGTCCCTAAGTAGCATCTTAGAGCTCTAAAAATCAGAACCCCCTAGACCTCCTGCTAGCATAATAAGATTTGTTTCCTGCTTACTCAAGTGTGTCTGTGCATGTTTAGAGAATTGGGGCTGGGAGCAGGGGGCAAGGGAGACGATGACAGGCTGAAGTACCTGTTTTCTAGCTAAACTGCTGAGAACACATAATTATAATCGGCACCTTAAAACATCAAAATGTCTTTCAGAAATACTTCTACTCCACAGTGATAATTATTGCTACATAGTCACGAGGAAATAACATATTCAGGAACACTTGGTGTAGTTCGCTTTATGAGGACATGTATATTCAAAGATTAAAAGAACAATAAATGGAATTGTTCCTCTCAAGGCAATTCAGTTGAGCTGATGATTTACAGTGTAGCTGAACATTACCTGGACTTGAATGAAACACACATTCAAGTCCAGGTAATGTTCAGCTACACTGTAAATCATGGACTACCATAGCTTGTGCATACTGGTGTTTCATGAAAAGGATGTACTAATGCTATTCCTGCTTGATTTTATCAGCTATATTCAGCCTTTTATTGAATGCCTCTCTCACAGTGGACTGAACCTGTATAATTTAAAATGTCTTTCCTTATTAAATGTAGATTTGGTTTGGCTTGAGGCAGAGGTGTGAGAACAGGTCAGGCAGGAAGCTGTCTCAGAACCTAAAGGTTTAGGTTAAATTAACTTATTTTTAGGTTTTGTCAAATTGAAGCAGTCTATCCTTTTTGCCTGTACTTACAGATCTGAAAAGATGGTGACCTGTGCTAATATTGCAAGTCATCTCTTCACAATAACTGTGGTTTTGCCAACAGCTAAAACATTTAATTAAAAGGTTGAGGGCTTATAAAACCCTCAAATTGGGAGACTGCTTCTAGTTTCTAATCACATTGACGAAGTAGTAACAAGAGAGTCCATGGGAGTTTATTTTCACTGTAATAAATACTTCTCCTGGGTGGTTCTTCTAGGGGCTCAGAAATTGGGTGGGCTCCTGTAGGGCCTCAGCAGTGAGTCTGGATGAGCTTTTAATAGCACTGGGTGTGTGACTGGGTGTAATCCTCATTCCTCCACTGGTATCTGTCTGCATTGACTGAAGTCTCCTACCCACTCCAAAGGGGCTATTACCCTGTGAAAAGACAGTGTCTGTCTGCCTGAATCATTGTCGTGCTATTTCTGCAACTCCTTTTTGGCCTGTATTTAAATACTGGCTATTATGGGCCAGTTGGTACTGGGACTGGGACAAGGAGCCCCTTCCTGAATGAGCCCTGGGAAGTGTTTGGGTCAGCCCTGACCAGAGCTGTAACACTTGGAGAGAAGATCTTGTGGGCATTGCAACGTGTTCACAACTGCTATCATTTACCAGGAGACAAGCTGAATAAGCATATCCATCCTCTTCAAGACAGCCTGGGAAGCTGGTGAAGGGAACTGCTCCATCCAGAAAAGAATGAAATAACCTAGACATGGACCTTTGCTTACAACGTGCAATACTCAGTTTTGGTTTTTTTTTTTTAAAAAAAGGAACTTGGTGCTATTTTTTCTGAAGTTTTCTCACATTGTTTCTGCTCTTGAAGGAGGGTAAGTAGGAAAGCCAGATTCTCCTCAAGGGTATGAGCTTGTCAGAAAGCCACTTGTTGCAAGTGTATGTAGCTAGGAAACTACTGGATTCCCTCTTTATGGACTACAGCCTTTTACTGCAAAGCAGGAATAGCACTAAATGCAATTAATACTTGGGATTTTCATGTCAGAACTAGGAATAAAAGGGGACTGCAGAGAGAGACCAGACCATGCTGACTTTTCTTCCTTGAGTGCTGTCTTACCCTGCGTGAGTCCTGTCATATTTTGCTTCCAGAGGTGTGGCTCAGTTGTTTGATTTCTTGGGCACATCATTGTGTAGACAAAACTTTGCAGGAGGTAGCCCTAAAGGAGTTTGGTTTAGACAGTTACCTGCAATAGGTTGAGGAGAGACAGAGATGGTTTCCAAACTGTTAGAAATAAACAATTTTGGATAAAAATGCACCAATTTTTTTATAATTAACTTCTGATTTCATCCTTTTAAAGCATTTTAAACATCAGCCCTAATGTTAATTGACTCACAATTGGGTGGTATGATGAGCAGATGCCACTTACCTGTTCTTTGGCACCCAGAGCAGATACAGTTTGCTTTCTACCAGACATTATAAACAGATTCATCCTGTTCCTTTGCAGTGTGAGACAAAAACATCTTCTGTATTCTCTGGCAAAATGTGGAGGTGCCACTTGCCCTTTGCTTATTATCATAAGCAAAAAGCTGGCATGTAGTTTCTGCCTTGTATCAGCAGTAGACAGCAGAGATTATTCACTCTCAACTTTAGATCCATATGATGTTTGATTTCTTACGAACAATTAGTAGTAGAAGCAATCATCACAGCAATAACAGCAGTGCTGTCTTTGTGCCTGGAAGCCCAGTCTCTGATCTGTTCATGAGGCTGCTGGATTTTCCTGTAAATAAAACTTCAGGAAAGGTGGCAGCTGATGTTAGATAGTTCCTTATTATTTACTTTGGTTTGTGAATTAAATTTGTGGTGGTGTTCTCAGAAAGCTTATAGAATCTGTGAGTGTTCTGAGCATTGGTTTTTGGTGTTTGAGAGATTTGCTTTCTCTCTCAAATAGCTAATCAGCTGGTGGCAATAGCAGACTCGGGAGGAGTTCAGGCTGGACACTATAAATGCTGGCTGGAATGAGCCATTTGTGCCTCCTTTGTATCAAATGCTCCCTTGGGAAACATAAAATTTGCTAAAGTTAGAGCTAAAAGCTTCAAAAGATACTGCTCTAAAGGTCTGGAGAACAAATCAGAATGCCTTGGAGGTTTTCTAGCTATCCTGTGAGATGCAATGAGGATAGAATTCACCAGGGATTTTTCTGACCAAAAGATGCTCACTTTCATTCACAGCCGTGCAAAGTATGTGAGATGGGCAAGCACTACCCTTTATTTATGACTTGAACGTATCAGTCTGAGTGCTGTTGCAGAGAGAATTTTCTTAGCCACTCCCTTTGACTACGTCTCATTTTGTACTTCTCCACAGCTCTCCCTTTTCTGTCAAGCAGTAAATATACTCGTTATCTGTCTTCAATTTCAGAGACATATCTTACTCTTATGTATTATCTCTCATTAAGACGTTGCTCCTGTTTCTCTCCTCCCCAAGGCAGCAGCCTCCAATACCTTTGCCTTATTAACATTGCAAACACTTCCCCATCTTCTCCCATGCTGCCTTTCATGCTTGAATAAACTTCCTGTAAAAATTCACAAAGCTCCTCATTATCTTCCTTCAAATCTCTTTAAAAAACTCTCCTATGCTATGATACCCACAATAAACCCCTTGATAACAGACCACCAGGTGTCGAGACCTCTGCTTCTTGCAATGACTGAGAGCACCTCAGTGTTTTCTCCTATCAGGTGACAGTTTTATATTGCCTTAATTTTGTTTCCTGCGTAAACAGTGGAACTTTGGTATTGCTGGGGCTGGGCAGAGCTCCTGAAGACCTTGAGGAAATGATGCACTATCTCCTGCAGAAGTATTTGCCTCACAGAGAAGCCAGAGGAAACTCTATTGGGCAGCATGAGAGCCTAAAATAAAGTAACAGCCCAGAAGGATGGCATGTGTATGCCTTGTTTGAGCCAGGACAAAAGGGTCTAAATTTGTTTTTTTCTCTTGCCAAGTTAAAATTCAATTTCAGTGGTTTCCAGCTTTCCATTTCTACACATCTGTTACAATTAGGATCCGAGCCCTCTAAGCTACTGACAACGCTTTCATTTTAAGCATTTGTAATGCTAGTGGAGCAACATTATGCCGTGCAATGAGTGTCCAGCAAGCTGTGTGGGCAATGCAGACCAGCAGACAGGCTTTCTAAGGATGCAGGCATCTATTTGAGCAAGCTCTGGGGCACATCAAACTGTCATATTAGATTTCTATGACAAGCTGGCATGAAACTCAAATTATGGGCAACTATTGCTTTCCACTCTGCTGACAATTTATTGGGAATCACACTGAGTCTCTGCTGCAGGCCACTGCTTTAGCTTAACATGACCTGACAGACAGTACCCAATGTTGTGCGTCACAACACAATGCATCTGAAGTGAGAAAGGGGCAAGCTTGGGAATAGAAATACTTTAAAGGTTTCATAGTGAAAGAGGAGTCTTTATTCACCAAAGCTCCAGATGGAGGTATTTGGTTCAGATTCCCTTCCACATCCTCAGGAAATTGGTGATGCACATATAATGTAAAACCTACCACCACAACCATCCTCCACCATGGGTGACACTTGTTAAAGTCTGACGTTCAGCATCCAATCCCATTGCTTGCCTTGTGACAGCAATGGCATCGATATCCTCTGCTTGGTGGCAACCCTACTGCATTACACACCAAGCATATTGCAAGAGCAGTGATTTTCAACCTGGGTTCATACGACACTCAAATTGAAACTCCAGTCCTTTCTTTTGCAATGCAAATGTAAATTGCACTTAAAGTCTTCTTCCTAATTTAATTTGGAAATAATATAAAACTCAACTTTCTCTCCAGGTGATCAGAACTGCATGTGCTGTGTCAAGAAAAGACTGTGCCCGGAAAGTTAATTTGACACAACTGCCTTCTTTGTGCACGAAATATCTAACTGCATTTCAGACCTCATTATCATTCATCTTGCTCTCCCCTTCCCTACTCCTTTTGCACCATATATTAGGTCCTACATAGACTACAAAATCACGAAACTTAATGTGTGAATAAAACTTTTCACTACACTACCAAAAGGTCCATTCCTGCAAATACCACATTTCTGTAAGCCCAGTAACAAAGCATTAAGACACATAGACATGCAAATATGAGTTGGCCCCTCTGAATCTGGCAGGGGCAAGCACACCAGCTGCATTCGCAGCACCAGAGGTGGTTGCATTGCATAGCAAGTAGACACTTTGGAGCAGACCCACTTGAAATGATCCAGGAACGCCACAGCCCTCTGCCTGACCCTCTTGCAAATAAAGATGTTGGCGCATCCTTGGAAAGAATCAGTGTGCTTTTTTGGATTTCCCCGCTGCACCATAGGGGTTCTGTCATTAGAAGGCCACAGCGCTTTTCTGGCCTAGGGACTGCCGGCAGTTTGGTGGGAGGTGATCATGGGCTGCTGATGTAATTGCAGTGAGGGAAAAGTGCAGCAGCAAGTGGCCTTGCCTGCAAAAGACTGCAGGGCTGTAAGAGGGGTGGAGGGCTATACAGTTTTTCAGCTGTACTGCTCCATCTGTGCAGGAAGTTAAACAGTAGCCTACAGGACCAGAGTTGTTGACTCCTGATCATTTCAGTTCAAAAGCAGAATTGCAGTAAAGTTATAAAAGAATGCAGAGGCATCTTTAGACAGAGGGGAATTAAGGTTTTATGTGGATTTACATTCATTTACCAATTTCTGATTTTCAGGACGTGGTTCTTCCTGAATTAGAAAGTTCCATCAGCCGACCTTAGCTCTTTGCTTCGCAATTCAATCCCTCTTTCTCTCTGGTGGGAGTGAAAGTGTTACTTGTAAGAGTTAGGATTATACAGGGAGCTGTAATTGCCATCCATATTTTCAGTTCACGTTATGGCATGGATGAGAGATCAATATAATTTCTGAATTATTTCCACTCTCTTCTGTTTACACTTTACTGGTAGTGAAATGGGTGCCATGTTTCCCCCCAGACCAGTTTCTGCAGTGCAGTATGGTAAAGTTCTGCCTATTTTACTATAAGGAGGAATTGCTAGCTCCTTGAGTACTTGATGCAGCTCCTCCACTGCCCGCCTCTTACAGCCTCTTCCCGCACTCCTCCTGCCCTGACCCCAAGCACTGGCTCATCCCTGGCTAGAGGAGTTCACCTGCCATTGAGAGCAGGACTCCCTTTTCCTTCCTAGCAGGAGTGTGCAATAGCCAGGGTAAATGCTGAGTGATTAAGGCTCTAATTAGAAATATAGTTCAGTTGATCATGTGCGTAGGACGAAAATAATTATTCTTTCATGGAAGAGTGTGGATGGGGGCTGTATGCTGGGCATTTCTGCTTTCAACAGCTTCTATGTTGGATAAGCTCTGTCCCTTGTGGTGGTGTGCAGTGTTTGGCCTTTAAACCGAAGGGGTTTTTCAGAAGCGCGTGGTGTACCACATTTGACTTCATGTAATGTAGTGAACTGAGTGAGAAGAGCCCATGTTGCCTAATACAACTGCAAGCGGCAGGACCCCCTTCGTTCATCTCAGAGGGTGTCCTCAGCCCACCCCTCCCTCTCTAACCACTGCCTGGGGCTGACACCTGTGCCTTTTGGGTATCTCTAACATTTGCATCATTTCAAGCTGTTGGGGTTGGTGGAAGCTTCAGTCATGCAACTCTTAGTTCTCGCACACGTGGGAAAGACTTTTCCAGATCAAAGTCAGTGAGGTTGCAAGGATGGGGCTCAGGGACCTTCCAAGGGTGGGGACAAGCTATATGCAACTCACGTACAGGACACAGGAAAAGGCAACATCACAAGGCCATGCTTTTCCAAGTCCAGCTCACAAAAGGGAACAGAAACCTCTTGGAACTCACGGACACTGAGGTCCCAGATCATGCAAAATAACCTCATCCTTCAGCTCATCTGGTAGAGGAAAATAGAGCACAAAAGTTGCTATGCTGTTATTTTTCCTGCCATGCTTGGCCACCTACCCTCTCATTACTTGTAACCTCTTATTACCCTTATTTGCACCTCCATCCTTTATGTGAGTTCCGATCTTTTCTACCTCTCACACATCCCATTTTCTCCTTGTCCACATTCCATATCCTCTTCTGTTTCCCCTTCCCTAATCCCTCCCTGCAAGCACTTGCATGTGTCTCTCACTTTATTTTTGAGTTCTTCCCGGATCACATCTCCCTAAGATAAAAATACTATAATAAAACCTCTTTTGACAGAGTCAAGCAGCTGCAACATTTGTTTTTCTTTTCCAGGCTCCTGCCAGCTCTCCAATCTGAGTTGACACTGACTGGGTGTAGGTCAGATTTGGTGGCTACTGCATGTTCCCCCAAGCTACCTAGTGAATGTGAAATCTGGCAGGCTAGACAGCCTTTCAGCTACTTGGCCTAAACACGCATTATGCAATTTGTTTGGTCTATGAGCATTCGGCTCTATCTTTATCTCTCCATGGAGCTTAACTCTTCATTGGATGCTGCTGGAAATGGTGCTGTCTCCAGGTATACCATAGATGCTATTAACTGAAGTAATTGCTATTTGACCCCATTGTGTGGGAAGTGCAGAAGTTCAAGGAAGCCTCCCTAAGATGACTGGGCTGTCATGGTAACAGATGGAAAGGATGGTGTCTAACCTCCAAATCATGCAGCGCAAGAGGTAAGTAAAGTGGTACCATACTGCACAACACAGCACCGTCCTGTGCTGCTGTGATGAGAAGCATCTGCAGTGAGTGATGCTGAAGATACTAAATGAGAAGAAAAATATATGTAAATAGGGGAACATACTCTTAAACTACAAAGGAATGATTATTCTAAAGAACAGTAATATTCACCAGGTAGGGTGGAAATCTTAACAAACACAGCACTTATGTCTTGAGAAAAATTTGGGCATCTTCACATAGAAACTTCTGGATAAATAGTGGCCCAAGGGGAGGTGAATGCTGTTCCCTAGCTCTTAAGTTTCTTGATTACTACTATAAAGGTATCTTAACCTTAAAGTAATCAGATGTGATCTTACCATTGTAAATAATTCTAAATAAGGCAAAAATTATTTTGGTTGCCTACTGTCCAAAAGATAGTCAATCTTTTTCTCATTTGTGAATCTAAAACCCCAGCTTAACTCTGCTTGGGTTTGCTAGCATTTTGTGGGCATCCAATTAGCCTGTCTAACTGCTGTGTTACTGTATGCTAAAGTGATATTTACTCTTATCTTATTCTACTTATGACAGCTGTATGATATCTAAACTATTTGCATCTATGCCTGTATCTATCTGTTCTTGTATGCTAAATATTATTCTTAAGCCTGTGATTAAAAAATGGCTTTATATTTATAAAAGAGCCCCATTGAGCTCTGCTGCGTGGCACAGGGGCACTGCGCACCTCTGTACACGCACAGGTCTCCAAGGGCATCACCCGTGGGGATATGGCCCCAGAGCCAGCCCGTAGTCACTGCCAGCAAGAGATCTGTCTGCTGGGCCAGGAACAATTCCTCATAAACGGTGTTCTCCAAAGAGAGGGGAACAAAATGCTGCCTCTTCCTGCCTTGATGAGTTTATCAGAGCTTTCTGACTCTGTCGTTGCAGGTGCCAATTCGTTTTCACTGGCTGAACGGCTGTGACTCCTGGGCACCCACAGTTGATGTCCACAATAAAACGATCTTTTCTCTTGTCTGACTATGCCTGCCTTAGGACATTGTGGAGTGGGGAGCTGTTGTTTTGTGATGAATTTTCGGGGAGGAGTTTGGGATCGTCCCTTATGCCAGCATCCTCTCCAGTGGGCATGAGGGCTGAGTTGAGGTGCTTTAGGAGTGAAGCCAACGCCAAATCGCAGAGGAGGGTGGTGGTGGAATGGACCTGTGGAGGTCATCTGGTTTGATCTTTTTGCTCATGCAGTCTCACCTAAAGCAGGTCGCCCAGGACCAGTTCCTGGAAAGTTTTGGGTATATCTGCTGTCCTGCTCTGGATTCCTCAGTGAAATGGGGAAGTTTCAGAAGTAGCAAATGGAGAGTATACCTGCAGGTCATAGGTGAAGAGATTTGAGGTTTTATGGCATCATCGGATGATCCAGTTCATGTAACATGAAACAGCAGCAGTAAAAATTAGAAATAAAATATACTGGTGACTTTTTTAAAGGTAACCCCTGGTATATTTGAATAAATATATTAAATTTACCAAATCATTGTTCGAAGCTGTTAAATTCCTTCCTGACCCTATTTTTAATTTTGCCAGATGCAACTTTCAGTGGGTTCTGAGCTATCCCTAGAGAGAGAACCATCAGCTACACAGCCAGGAGCAGACATCTTCATCTTTAATAAGGTTATCGCTGTAGACCCAGACCTTTTTGGCTATTTGTTTTGCCAGCAGGAGGATCATGGTGGTGAGGCTGTGACAGCAATCCTTCCTTTGTGTGCCGGCTCCCACCAGAATGTCTGGTTTACTGGCCAGTGCCTGCTGTAAACTGCACATGCCCTGCTCTGATCTTTCTGGTTTGCAGTTAGAAACAGAGACATATGCAACTTTTGAACCCCTAGTTTGCTTTTTCTGAATGGCTAGTGCATGTCTACCTTTCAAGGAATATCACAATGTGCCCATGTGCCGCCCGATTTCTCCCGCAGCTGTGCAGACTGCATTTTTAGGTGGTTCTGCTCCCAGGGAGTTTGCTTCCCTGTCCTTTAATAGTACAGATCTGAAGTCATCTTCATGCACCCTTTATCACCTTGCTGATTACCAGCACTTGGGTTCAGGCTTAAGAGCTATACTCTGAATATAGGAGGTAGGAACTGGAATTTTTTTGAAAAGGTGATTCTTTTTTTCCCTAATTATTTGTTTTAATCAGTAGGTTCTGGCTAAATGTTTAGTCTAGAGACTAAAACTGCTTTCCTTCCAGTGGTAAGACAAACACTAGGTACTTAAAAATAAGCTTATAGGCACTGCAGTGATAATCTGATTTTAGGACTCAGCAGTCATAATTTTCTATACACTGAGAATGATAGACAGTTAAGAAAATACCTTGACTATAGCTCTCTATTTCAGCTGGCAAAAAGAATTCACTTACCTTCAACAGGAATTTCCAATAAATCTATAGTTAGTAGCCTTCATAGTCTATCACTTGATTAAATTACTTTCCTTCGTGAATGTGCAATAAAGTCTGACAGTGATATATGTAAGGACAGTAAATTTTCAATGGCCCTATTATGAACAAAGGTGATCTAACAAAAAATAATATACTTTAAGAAGCAGACAGCAGGGCCCTTTCTCTGAGCTCATTGACAAGTTTTAACAGTGGTGGACCTCTCTTTACATTAGTAAAATCATTCATTTATATGGATATATGGGAGAGGAGATCTTTCTTCCACAGATCTGCTTCTCCTCTCCTACACATGCATTGAAATGGATGATTTTACTAATATAAAGTACATTATTTTTTGTTAGATCACTTTTGTTCATGAGGTCTAGTTTATTGTAAAGCCAGAGATAGAAATTAATGAATGAAAAAAGAGAACCAATTATGTGTGTGACACTGAGTGAAAAAAAATATTTTTATCCCACCCAGAAAAAATATTTACCTTAGCAGACTATGATTTGCCCTATGCCATTTCCCATTTATGTTTGGAAAGCTAAAATTGTGCTGTTTCTCATACAGAGGAAAATCTTCATGCTGATAGTCAAGTCTCTGTGGGTTCCTGATGGTTATTATCTACTCCTCCAATATGGTTGAAGATACAGTTCTATTTTTAGAGGTAAGAAAAAGACTAGTATTTTCTTGAGGTTTATGGTTTAAAGTGATCGATGTGCTCATATGTGTTTTGTTATGACTGGGTACTTTGATTATTCTCATATTGCCTCCACTTTACCTGGGAAAACTGACTGCCCTTGTTTGGCCCTTTGCTTTTCTCTCTCTCTCTTTTAATTGTGTGTGTTTATTGGATTTCATTTCTGAAGGACCCCTTACAGAAAAGTTTTTCATACCCTAGTTAAAAGGTGCTGCCCTTTTATCACTTGACTAAGGCTGAAATCCAATTTGAGCCCTCCTGTGTGCCACTCTTTATTTATGGTATCATTACTGTTTGTTTCAGAAGAGCAAACCCTCTGCAAAGCTTTCAGGATACTTATCTAGCAAACACTGTCACTTAGCTACGGCTGGAGTCCAATCTGATGCCTTAAATTCTACCCTCACATAAAGACAATGCTTTTAATCAGAAAAGTGAGACAAGTTGTAAGAGCTTGTTTACAGCATCTGTCAGCAGCGAGCTGGAGTGAAATCAGGACAAAGTCTAAGTCTTTGTTTCCAAAGATGTTTATTTCTTGAGCTAAAAAAGGCTTATTAACAGCAGGACTAGATAAATGCAAAGAAAGGAAGGGCAAGCCCATGCTGCTCTCGTACTTGGAAACTGCTGCAGCCAGGCTCCCACCCTGTAGGAAATGTGAGGCACTGGGTCTTCTGCTATATAGGCAAGTGGCAAAATCGTGGACATGGCTGGGTGCTGCAGAAGTGCTGATGCAGAATCAAGCCTTTCTCTCTAGCTCTCTAGCAGCAGCTCAGACAGCTGTGTTGCAGGTTAGCTATGGAAGAGGTGGAAGGTGATGGGCCAAAAAAGCTACTATGAAGTGTTGGAGCATGTAGGCTCTTCAGCTGTTTTGGGTATTATGGGCCAAATTGTCTTCCCTCTTCTTGGAGGCCATCACTAAATTTTTGCAGAAAGTGTCTGTTGAGGGAATTTGGAAACAGTTGATTATTCTGGCCTGTTGATTGCCTTCCAATTGCATCTGGCACTTCTAATGTGATATGCCTAGCTCACTGTCAACATTTCCTCTCCTATAAAGGATCAAATAAGAACAGACAGAATTGCTCATTGCATTATTGCAGGAGCTGATTCACATATAAGTAAATTCCTGACTGGTACAAATCAGTCACTTCTGAGCTGTGGCAATTTCTACAAACTTAGAGTTGTATACTAGTGACATATGAAAAAATTATTTTCTTAAAAATAAACAGCCCAATGTCCAATCTAAATCTCTGAAGTAAATATAAAAGTAAGTAACTTTCATAAGCTCAATGAAATTCTACTTCTGTTAAAAATTTCCTTACCATCTCTCTGTAAATGTGTGTATAGGGAAGCACTATCCTTACAGTTTAAAAGAAGCAGCATTCTGGGACAAGATAAGGATAATTTTAGCAGTTATAGTTTTAAATAGAAAAGATTTCATTGATCTTAAAGCCTAGTTTTAGCTTTCTATAAGAAAATAAATATTAATTGGCTTTAAATAAAAGACATATCAAAAGACATTCTATTCTTAAAACCCAACTAGGTTTCAAGTATGTATTCTGCAGCTTGCATCTAAAATAACAATTCTTACATAAACTACTCATAATGATTAAAATACATTTTTGAACTTTGCTGCCTTAATCTTCACACTAGTTTTTAGGGATATGAGAAATAGCACAAATGCTTATGGCCCACATCTCTTTAAGGACTCTCAATTTTTAAGACCTTATGCATTCAAAATGTATACAGTCCTATGATGCAAGGAGTTGGAGATTTTATGTCAGCTTAAACTCTGCTATATACCAACACTAAGTAAAAAAATGTCTGCAGACGATAGTATCAAGTCTAAATGAGACTGGTAAGCATAACTAATCACAAAAACAACGTTTAGTGGAAAATATCCCTCTCATAGCAGGAGTGGTAAAAGATGTAATCAGCAAAGTAGGGCAGGAATCACATATACAGCTTTTCAAATACCCCATTTCTGGTCAAAGTGTTGAAAGACTGTCCAGTTAGACATATTTTTGAGAGTGTGCGTGAGACTGAGCCTAAAAAGCAGGTCCTCGCCTGCATGAGAAGTAGAAAATGAACTGAAGCTGTGAAGACACAGGAAAATTCATAACATGCCTGGATGCTCTCACTCAGGAGTTTTAAGTGGCTGTAGATCTCTGTAGTTTATGCCTTGGAGAATTAAATTATAGTGAATTAAAGACTCTGCTGCACAAACCCAGGTGATTCATGTTGGTAAGATTTAACCGATTAGGAGTCTGTTCTTTCCTCTAGCTGGCGACTTCTTCCAGCAGGGTCATAACTTGGCCTACCTTCAGCCTCTCTGCAGTACTGCAGTTATCACTCTGTCTTATTAATTGCTTGCACAATCAATTGCGGTTTGGATTAACTCTCGAGTCAATGAGCTGTGGCACCAGGAATTAGACCTTCCATATCTCCTGCACTCTTGCTTTGGTGATAGAAATAAGTTGGGGGGACAGGGAGGTGGAAAAGGCAATGTCCTCTGTCATGCCAGCTAAATCTTCCAGATCCTATGTGTTAGGATCCTGAAGCCATCTTAGTATCTTGCAGACTGAATGTGCTTTGAATTATGTGCATCACCTGCAGCAGGTTTCCCTTGACCTTCCTGAGTATGTCTGCATGCAAACAGGCCCCTGCAAAGGCACTTCTGCCCTACCAAGTCGAACAGGAGAGGGAGGATGGCTGAGAGTTCCTGCCACCTAGGGAATAGCTGTGAGGGAATTAAAAGGCACTTTTGCTGTTTGCTTCATTATGTTGTTTGATTTTCTTACTGAAGCTATAAGGTTGAGACTGTTGCTACAGGCAAGGATGCAAGGTCTGTACTACCCACTTCAAGAAAAAGATATGTCAGCGTCAGGTAAGTGTAGAAGGAGAAGAACCCCATAGGGATGTAAGTTCGGAAGAGGCAGAGGTCCTATTGAAGGAAATTAAATAAAAGGTAATAAGGGCATGAATGGACTTGTATGTGATGATCTTGAGTGGCTCCCCTGCTGCAGTGACTGGAGTAGGGGATGCTGTGACTATGGTCCCTTTCTGTGCCTGCTGAGCTTTCCTGTGGATGTCCCTGTGCTGGCCACAGCTGGAGGGCTGAGTGGCAGAAAGCAGGACAGCTCTCCACCTCTTCTGCAGGTCAGGAACAGGAAAGCAATAGACTGAAAAGCAATGATCAAGTCCACAAGACTTCCCTGAGTAAATTCATTTGAATCATTATTGAAACTAAACCAAACCCTCCCCTTTTAATGCAACACTTCCCTGTGATGGAGAATCCAATTTATCCTTGGTAAATTGGCCCAGTGATTAAACACAAACATTGCTTAAAAACTGCACTGGGTTTTGAGTCTCATTTTTTCTAGCTTCAGGTTCTAGCCATTTGATCTTTGATGCATTTGTCTGCTGGGTAACAGACTGAGATCTGCTCAAATTCTTTTTTTCCCAGGTAGGAATTTTTAAGACCTGTCCAAGTAACCTCTGAGACCTGATGGGATAAACAGCTTGAGCCCCTGGATTTGGTTGTTCTTAAATGTACCTTCAAACCCCTAAATAATTCTCAGGAAATTTCTTGGAATATTTTTTAAGTTTTCAGAGTTTTTTTGAGCAACAGATGCAGCATTTCCATCACAGATGGGCAGGTCTCATACGCAGAGAAAATCTAAGCTGCCTACTTCTATCAATATTCTTTAATTATGTACCTAATGACTACATTTGTCCAGGACCATGGTGCTGTACTAAGAACTCATACTGAACTGATTATCTGCAAATCTGTCCTGCTGAAGATAATGCTTGTTTACTGTAGAGAGTCAGGGGAAGATTTATCCCACTGCTGCCTTAAAATGCAAATACTTTTTCTAGATGGCTGTGCTAAATCCCCTCAGTCAGAGAGCCAGGCTCTCTAGCCCAGCTAATATTCTGCAGTGACTTGCTCATATTCTACCATGTGAAGAGAAGGAGGTTGGTTTTTACAAGTATGATGTGTCCCACTTGGTCTGTGGACACGAGAAAGAATTTAAATAGACCCATAAGTGCCAAAAGAACAGAGGGCGACACACCACAGCAACTGGCACCACTCTCACTTGATTTCCTACAATGGTTTTGTTATTGGCAATAGATGCACTCATCAAATTTCTTCTCCCTTGCAGAAAAAAAATGAGAAAGCACGACAACAATACATCCCTGTGGGTTGCTGATCCCAAGGCTGTGCAGAACATCCTGAGGAACACCAGTTTGTGAAATCAAAATAGCCAGCATGCAGTTTATTTATAGAAGCAGTGAGACCCACAGGAACAGTACATGGAGGGGAGTGGAGCTCTCCATGTGGATTCATATATTAGAAAATTAATATTTAGTCTTTTAGGCCTATGCTGATGTTGTAAATTTGCATTGTGATACGAACTGGCTGAAGGAAAGAAGCCAGAG
>NW_010198675.1:857-11600 GCF_000695765.1 Mesitornis unicolor | reverse complement strand
GTCCCGCAGGCGGCAGCAGCGAAGGTGCTGCGCGAAGGAGGCAGCTCCTTCGGGCAGGTGAGAGGCTGCCTGCAGTGGGCGGGGGGACACTACAGCGGTCCCGGTGTTAGGCAGCTCCCCAACCTGGTGCGGGGCCCAGTGAGGCTGCCCCGTCGGGGAGGACTGCTTTGGGGCCCCCTGAATCCTTCTCCATCCAGACAAGCTCGGTGGAAGCACAGACAGAGCAGAGGAAGAGGAGGAAGGATGGAGAAAGGCTGCGGGAGCCAGAGCAGGCTCTGCCGCTGGCATCTCTGCTCCCTCGGATGCCAGTTTGGAGGCATCACCGAGGCTCCGGGTAAAGGGAGGTGTGTGGGGGAAAGGACGAGCGAGAGCAGTGAGGTAAGCAAGGAGTAATCGGCTGGAGGAGCCCTCGTTGCTGCCTGCACCCAGGCAGCTGCCCGATGAAGCCATTTCGCTTCACTAGCATGGTTGCTGCCAGCCCATCTTCGGGGGAATTTCTTTCAGAAACAGAGTTTGCAGTGTTGCCACCCCCTGGGCCAGGGTGAAGGGCAAGTGGTGGAAGGGGATATTAACTGGAGCAGCTTAAAAATATACCGAGGCTGGAATGACCTAGATTACCAAAGGGTTGAATCAAGAAACTTCCCCTCCATCATCACTTAAAATGGGAGCCTGCTAAAAGTGCTTGACAGGTTTTTGTGGTATGAAGCACATAACCCAGTGATGGTGTCATTAGGAATAAGTCACTCCTGGAAATGACACATTTTTCTTTACTTAGAACGAGTAAGGCTGGTCCAAAGCAGGCATAGTCACCAGAGGAAAATCAAGCCCATCAGCTTGGGGAGCATGACCATAGTTGTGTGGGTGGAGGGCTTCCTTTCTGCTGCTTTTTTTTTTTTTTTTTTTTTTTTTAAAGGACGTTTTCCACTCATTTTGGAGAACAGGAGAGGGTCTTGGACCAGCCTGTGAGGCCAGGGTGGGTGGCAGCAGGGCGATGTGGCGGCAGATGGGCAGAGGCTGTTTGGGGTCACTGCTGGGGAAATGGGGAATTCACATGAATCCATAATAGGGCTGATTCATCAGCTTTCTCATCCCCATTACTTGGAAAATAAAGAAAGGAGCCAGCAGTGGGGTGATGAAATTTGGTGCCGAGTGAAGGGAGGGTGAAACCCAGGCTCTGGAGGAGCACAGGGGCTGTGCAGGGAGATGGGAGGAGGGGACAGGAGAGTAGGCAAGCACCCGACATCTCTCTGATGTGCTGAGATGGGTGGAAGTAAAAGAAAATCAGCCAGGAGAGGGTGAGTTGGCCAGGCTGCAGCACACCAGGATTTCACCCAGGTAGGTGGAAAGGACATGTGAGCAAGCAAGTTGCCTACATCAAGCATGGCTGACAGGGCTGGGGGAAAGCAAAGGGGGCTGCGGTGCCATGAGAGGAACAGCGAGGGTGGAGGTAGGGGGAAAACTCAGAAATGTCCCAGGCAGCGGGAAGTGCTGACAAAGCCCTGGAGCTTCCTGGAGCGCAGTGAGTAAGGGTGGCATTGAACAATGTTTCGTCACACTGCTGGCACCAACAGGCTCTCCCACCCAGCACGAGAGCAAAGGAGACAGCGTTTTGCAAAGAGAGATTTTCCCAGCGGCTCTGTGGATTGACGTGTAGCGTGCCTAGCCCCTCCACTTTCCTTCCTGCAATTCAACTTGCTGCAGAGATGCTCAGCTGAATGCTTGGGCTTACTGCCCTGCTAAGGCTGAGCACAATGCAGGGGAGAGCTGGGGTTTTGCAGGTCCCCCCTGGCTCTCGTCGTCTTCTGCCATGCCTCAATTCAGCAAGGTGGTTTAACACTTGGGGATGGATGTGTTGGGGCACTGAGATTAGCGTGTCCCCAGAGTCCTGGGGTGATGAGGAGGGGGCATCCAGGCGCTATCCTGGCCACTGAGCTGGCACAGCAGTGGGGGAGCCGCGCTGGCGTGGCGGCTGCTCTAGCAGCAGCCGAGGCGTGTGCTTGCTTGCATGCCCTGCTGCCCCTCGCCACGTGCCGCCCTGGCAGTGGCTCCCAGCCACCACAGGCATTTTAATGAGAACTGCGCAGAGTCTGGCCCCCTTGGCTGCCAGGAGCTTTAGGGGGGCAGAGGGTCTCCAGCACAAGCACAGGCACAAAATGCTCTGATGGGGCCATGGGCTGCTGCAAGAGCTCCAGCACCTGCGCAGGGAATGGGTCCCTAAGCAGCTCTGGCTGCTGCTCTTTAACACATTATAGGAACAGTGAGGGTGGGCTATAAATCACCTCTTTAATACCCCTGTAGGTCTCCTGCCAGCTCCTGGTGTGAGAGCTGGGGGTGAGAAGGTGGGCTGCAGCAGCTGCTGGTCCAGGGAGGGTTTGCAGCTCCAGCTGTGCCTGTTTTCCTTCTCCTTGCTGTCACAGACTGATGGCAGCAGGGTGACATGTCACCTCCTCTTCTCTGTTTTCTGCTGGGGGGCTTTGGGTCAGATGTGCTCCACCATGCGCATGGGAGGCCGGCAAACAGGACACGTCACTACTGCTTGGTGTGTCACTGGGGGGCCACTTAGGGGACTCATGGTGCTGGGGGTGTTCAAGAGACATGTGGCTCTCCTGAAGAGCCATTTTAGGGTGAGGCAGGTGCCCTGGGCAGCCCTTTCATGTCTTCTTACAGTCACCGGGGTGCAGCATCGAGGCCAGAGCTGTCGGGTTGTTTCAAGGGACTCTGAAGGAGGTGACTCCATGATGCTGCAGATCAATGTGCAGTCTGCAGCCATCAGAGCGAGACATGAGAGGGTGTTCAAGTCCCATCATTTCCCTTTCTCCACTTTATACCTCCAGCCTAGGAAGACGGCCTCAGTTCAGGGAGGGATGCAGGGAGCAGGAGGGAGCTGGGATAGCCCTGCTTTAATGTGTCCCACACCTCCCTTTTGTCCCCAGCAGCATGTCCCCTAATGTCCCATGCAGCTCAAGAGATTATAAACCCCAAAACTGGGGCTTACCTCCAAGAGGAAACAATGCCACACCATGTCCCTAGACAGTACTTTGTCATCTTCTGTGTCATCCTGTCTGCACCACCATGGATGCCCTGCCTTGACAGAGAGGGGAGCAGGGCAACTTGCAAGTGATGGGCGATGCCTGAGACGTTGTCGGTGTCCCAGCCACAAGTTAGATGTCCCCAGAGACCACCTAAAGGTGACAGTCAAGGCAGCAGAGGAGTCCCCAGGTGTGGCAGGGTCCCAGCTCTGTAATCTGACTCCTCACTCCTTCTACTTTCTGATCTCCTTCCATGCCCATCAGCCCAGCACCAGCACCGGAGCTTTTTGTTCATTTTGGTTATAGCCATTTCAGGGTCTTACACAGCTGCTGGTGCACAGAGAGACTGGCAAAGTGGCTCCTCCCTGTGGAGTTTGCTGCTCAAGGGAAAAAGTCACAGGGCTCCCCAACAGTTGCAGCAGTGCTGATACCACAGGGGCTTATTCAGAGATACTGGCGTCTCCACCTGGGCTGATGGATGGGCTCAGGAAGGATTCCCAGGGTGGCCACCTTCCCACTGGGGTGTCTGTTCTCCCAACAAACCCAGTTTCACTAATGTTCAGCTGGAAAATGTGGAGAGGGGAGGGCCTGGCAAAGATAAAGGCAGAGGGAGAAGTTGTGGGGTTTTTCTCCTCCTCTGCCTCCAAGGCTGTGCAGCGTAGGGCTGGGGGCTGGCCTGGAGGGGTCTGTGCAGGGTACAGCAGGAGGTGGAAGGAAGAGTGACCACCCTGTGAGCAAAGGCTAAGATGGGGGAAGAAATGAGGTCTCAGTTGTACTCCTCTGGTACTAAGTTGCTGCAACACCCCACACCTCAGTTTTCCTCTTTCCTCTGAGGCATGACAGCACTCACCTTCCTCCCCAGAAGCTGTGTTTCTTTTCAGCCACACCTTGAGCTGGACATTGCTACGGGTTTTTATGACTCTGGGGGCATTGCTGAATGAGCCTCCCAAAGTTGGAGGGTGATTTTAAACCCCCAGCCCTCCCAGAGGCCTGCCTGGTGCTGGCTCTTGACTCTTCCTTCCTCCATCTTTAGCACAGACAGTGAAGTGTCCCCACTTCTGGCCTGGTTCCCTGTGCCCAGACATCCCCCCCTCTCCTTCTGGGCCCCACCTCTGTGTCAGGTAGTTGCAAGAGGCAGGAAGACACTGAGTTTTCCAGGGAATGGTTTTGAGAGCTCTCAGGAGTGTTAGAGCCATGAGCAGCACACCGGGCCATGCTGCGCAGGAACCAGCTACTCCCCAGCAAGTCCTTGCCAGGCTCAAGGGGAGCACCAAGGAGAAACCAGAGATCCCCAAGCACCCACTCCACGTCAGATACAATTCCTTCCTGAGCTTAATTCTCCACATGCCAAGAGAAACAGCACTGCTAACACCAGCACTGTGAATAAAAGAGGAAAGACTGGAAAGACCTAGTGCTGTCCTGGCTCCTCACACCGTGGAGCTCTGCTGGGCTCTCCCAGCAAAAGCTGGGAGCCATGGCCCAGGGTATAGAGCGGGGGAAAGCCCAGGTATCAGCTGGAGCCCAGCCAGGGACATTCACTGCCTTTGGGATTGTTTTGAAGAGCTGCTTCACTTTCTAAAAATGAAAGGCATGCTAGAGCAGCTGGTGCAGGGTGGGGTGAGCGCCACTCTGAGGTTGGGATGGTGTCAGGTACCGGGCCATCTCTAGGGTTTCCCCTGAGCCTGGGCTGCCCTCAGCAGCTGAGTGTGAGGGAAATGAGGACAGGCAGGATGGGAACATGCCCAGGCTCCCAGACAAGGGTTGAGGTTTTGCTTGGGGCAAGCTTGGGGCATCATTTTCAGCACCAGTGTCCTCCGGTTGCTGGCAGCATGCTGGGGGAGGTACCGCAGCGGAGGGTGCTGCGAACATCCCTGCCTGCTTCACACCTTCCTCTGCCCCTGCCTGGACTTCGCCAGCCAGGGGTGGCAGAGGATCTGCTGCCGGGCAAGTGCTGGAGGAGAAGAGTGAGGAGGAGCAAGCACTCAGCGGTGTGCCCCAACCTGCTTTGGCTGTGAGATCGCTCTGCGCTCCCAGCTTTTAAAGAGTGATCGGAAGCCATATGTGGCCCTGGGTGGGTCTTGATGGGTACATGTGAGGATGAGAGGCTGGGGACAGGAGCAGATACCAATCCCAGGGGCTGTGCTTGTGTGCACTCTGCTCTCCAAAGATGCGCTGGATTCCTTCAGAAAAATTCCCATGTTTTGCATGAGTCCAGGTGTCAAATCTGCACCCTGCTCAACCCCTTGTGCTGCAGGCTTGCCTGGCAAGGTTTCTGCCTGAACATCCCCCAGCATCAGTGGCGTGTGTTCAAGTACAGGGCAAATCAGGAAGGTTGTATGTGTCCGTGCTTGGCTCTGGCTGGTGATTTATGTTCCTTGGCAATGGGGATGTGGCACAGGGACGAGCAGTAACCAGAGCTGTGCTGCACCTGTGGTGGGCCTCCTGCTTTCCCTCTGATTTAATGTCCCAGTTGAGAGGTGATGTCATTTTGAAGGGAGCCAGCAAAAAGGAAATGCAGGAGAAGATAAGGTGCATTAACTCTACCCCTCCCAGCTTGGCCGGGTTTTGAAGCTGGGAGCTGTGTTAGCTGCCAGCCAGGAAAACTTAAGAGAGGCAAGAAAAGAGATTGGTTGGAGAACACCTTCCTCTTGGGGCAGTGGGACCTGACACCAGGAGCTGCTGAGATGGAGGGTGCTGGAGGACCTTGGATGATCCCAGGTGGTACAAGCATGATTTTGTGTGCTGCTCTGCTTCTCCATCACCTTCACCTCCCAGACATGTGGGATGGGTTGTCTGCAGCACCAGTCATAATCCACCAGAGCCTGGTGCCACACCAGTAGCTCCAGGAGGGTCAGCAGAAATGCTGGCAAGGTGCTGGAGAAGGTAAATTGAGAAAGTACCAAGGCTGCCCTGTTTCTGAGGGGGAGAGGGACTAAATGGAAAGGTTCCTTAAAAGGTCTTGTTTAGCTATGCAGATGAGCCACAGATTCCCATGGTGCTGAGTCTAGAGACTTGGACTTTCAGAAGGATCTTGTGGAAGCATCCTGGTCCCTCTGACAGTCAAAGGCAGTCAAGCCCCAGAGTAATCTCTGCCCTTTGGGTGATGTCAAGCTGCACCTGCTCCTTCACATAATGGGGAAAACCTCAAGGGAGACTGGTTGGGCTGTGCAATGCCTGCAGGTACTGATGTGCTGGTCCAGTCCAATGTGGCAGAAATCATGGGCTTGGCAGGGCTGGGCAGAGGGGGCATCTCTCAGAAACCACAATGTGTAAATGTAGCCATTGCGGCAAGGTTTGGGCTGACCTTCCCCTACCCAGGGAGCTTTGTGCCTTGGTGGGCTTGCTTGTTGTCTTCCTCCCCTGGTGGGTTTTGATATCAAAAAGTGACCCTGCTTGTCCTCAGAGTAGTAGACAGCCAAGAAAAGGACTTTCTCTTCCTGTCGTTTGTCTGAATGAAGTTGCAAAGAGCAGGAAGGGGTGTGGGATGCCTGACATGCGTTAATATCCAGCTGCAGCAGGAGAAATCAGAGCTGGGTCTCCATTTCTTTCTCCATGTGTGGCACAGTCATCACAACTTGTCTGCACTGGTTAGTGATGGCTGGTGGTTTTTTGCTCCTCAAGGCTCTGTTCTCAGTGTTGCAGGGTTATCACTGCTTTGTCCTGAGCCTGGGCCTTGGCATTCCAGGTACTGATGGTCTCGGACTCACTGCTGCGAGTTCAATGTCCCTATTTTCTCCACAGGAGGCTTTGCCACCTTCTCGTCCTGCTTCCCAGGGCTCTGTGAGGGAAAGCCAGCTGCCATCCTGCCAATGAGCATCTCCCAGCCATGCTTGCCAGTGGCCAACGTTGGTCCCACACGCATCCTGCCGCATCTCTACCTGGGCTCCCAGAAAGATGTCCTAAACAAGGTATGGCCATGTCAAGGGCACACATGTGCCTTGTCCCATCTGGGACCCCAGCCATGCAGAGGGGTGAGGACATTAAGGACTCCTCTCCTGCCCAGTGGGAGGACCATGCATGGTCAGTTGGACCCTACCGGGAGGCTGAAGGCAGGGAGTGCATAGGCAGAGCCCTGTGGAACTGGGGAAGGTGGTCACTGGATGAGTTGGCTTACATTGATGAGCTCTGGGGTGGTCAAACTCTTCCCAAGTGCCCACAGCAAACTCAGGAGCAGGAGGAGCACAGCCAGGAAAACACCTGGGCTTGGAGAGGAAGTTACCACAGCTGGAGGGAAATGTGGGACAGGAGCCAGCTTTGCACCCACGCACTTTGCCAGCCAGGCTGCCAGATAGTGCCAGTTTCAGCAACCCTGTGATCCCTTTGGGAGCCAGAGAGAGTGGGAGCAAGCTGAAATATTCAGCCACGGCAGCATGGGGATGGGCAGCTCAGGCCAGCAGCAGGAGCTTGTTCAGGAGGCCCAAAAATGAGCAAAGTTTTGCTGTGGGGAGAGAGGAGAAAAGAGGGACAGTGCCCTTTGGAAGGTGCTAGAAGGGTTGTGCTGTGATATCATGCCAGAGAAGGAATTTTGTTTAAAGAAAAAACAACAGCAAGAAGAAAGAAAGAAAGAGGAATTGCAGTTAAAATGCTGCTGGGCGCCTGCCTACTGCAGGCAGGAGGGAGTCAGGCAGGCGTTCTCGCCCAGGGCAGGCGAGGGGGGAGAGGGACCACAATGCCAGAGGGGAGTTGGAGACAGAAAGAAGGGAGAGAGAAATTATATACAGGGAGTAGAAGGAAATGAAAGAGAAAAATGCCAAGAATGTGAGCCCGGGAGCTGGGCTGGCTCCACTGAGCCGAGGCCGGGCTCTGCAGAGCTTGCTGGGGTGGGCAGAAACTGGCTGCTGGAGATCCAGGGCTGAAATCCTGGTGCGGTCTCCTGAGGAGCCAATGTCAGGCAGGGAAATTGGTGGTTTCCTTCCCTCTTCATCTCTTTGGAGGGTTTTGCTCATCTTCTGGAGCTGTGTTTTCCGCCATCCCCATGATGTGGCCAGAAGACGCTCTATTCATAGGCACCAGAGTGGCATCAAGTGCAGAGGGCATGCGTGGATGTTGCTTGTCTTTTCCAGCACGTTGCAAAGGAGAGATCCCACACAGCAGCTCCACACACTCTGACACATGGAAGAACCCTTTTATCTCCATGTTTTCTCCTCCCGTTTAAGTCTGGGTCTTCCCTGGAATGGTGCAGACCAGGCTCTGAGGCCCAGCAGCTGGCACAGATGTTCCCCCATTTTTTTATAAGCAACCTGCCCTGGGTTGTACAAGTGATACCTAATCTGATGGGACAGGGAAAGACAGGGGTGAGATGAGCCATAAATTTGGTGTCAGCACCACATACAGATGAAGGTGGCTGTAGCCCTGGGAGGGAAGAAATAGAAATTGGTGTGGATGCAGCAGTACACGCCCAGCAAGGCAGTACCCTGATGGGTGGCCCATGGGTCGAACCTCACCACTTCATTGCAGTTTTTCATCTGATCCTATTTACCTAAGGTCTCCCTTGTGCCATTGCATTTTATTGAGTCAGAAATACGGGTAGTGATGGTGGCCATTGAGTGGCCACAGCAGAAAAAGTCACAGAAAACTAGTTCAGGTTTACTCCAGTGTCGGAAAGAGGGAAGAATTGGTTCCCCTCGCCACCTGTCTGTGTCCCAGCACAAGAGCTTATGTTCACAAACTAACAAAACTCTGAGAAGTTCCCCGTGCATTTCTAAGGGTTGTGGGAGGAAAGACATGGGTTGACATTGGTTAGCATAGGGTGCTACCAGTGATTTGCCCCACTCTGTTGGTGAGATGTCTCTTCTCTCCCTCAGCTGATACTTTCAGCCAGAGTTTTCGCTGACTTTCTTGTATTTTCCTATTCCTCTCATACTGGTATTCCTGGGTTTTCCCCTCTGGGATTCCCTTCCAGGTGTCTTTGGTCTTGCTGACTTTTACTTGGACCAAAGTAAAGATCTGCAGAGGATCAAACCTGTGCCATCTAAATTGACACAACCTTCTTAGCTTATCTCTGCTGTACTACCATCAATTAGACCAAGGCAGCAGTGGGAGACCCACAGGAGAAAATACTGGCATGGGAAAAGGCAAGAAGTGCATGGCAAGGCAGATCTTTAGTGCTCAGTGCTGACTGAACTCAGACAATCCATCACTTCTTTCCCACCAGGACTTGATGACACAGAATGGGATAAGCTATGTCCTCAATGCCAGCAACTCCTGTCCCAAACCAGACTTCATCTGTGATAGTCACTTCATGCGCATTCCTGTCAATGACAACTACTGTGAGAAGCTGCTTCCCTGGCTGGACAAGTCCATCGAATTCATTGGTGAGTTTTTGTTACAATGGTTGCAGACCCTCCATTTCTCAGCCTTCAAAACCTGAGCTCTTCTTCTGTCCTCCATGATCTTACTCCCAGCAACCCTTGTCCTTTCACACAAAGAGGTTGAGGGCTGGGGAGAGAGGCTAGAGTCATTTTGCTCACCGTCTGTGACTACATTGATGGTTTTCTCTCTGTTTCCTTTACCATGCTCCAGACAAGGCCAAGGTGTCTAGCTGCCAGGTGATTGTGCACTGCTTGGCTGGGATCTCCCGGTCAGCCACCATCGCCATTGCCTACATCATGAAGACCATGGGTATGTCGTCAGATGATGCTTACAGGTGAGTTTTCCGCAGGGGGCAGGGAGTGATTACACCAGTATGCTTCACTCCAGGGAAGGAAAGCAGGCTGAACCGAGAAGGAGAGGGTGGGATCTCCCTGAACGTCTGTCTTGCTTTGGCTGAGTCCCAGTGAAACCAAACCAAACCTCCTTTCATAAAGTGCGTGCAATGAGGAATGGTTAGGGGTGGTAAAATGGAGGGGGGAAGCAGTCCCACCTCTACCCCTGGGGCATCCTGAGGCTCCATGGTTCCCTAAGACCCCTTTCTTCAGAGAGTCTGGTCTGAAGGTCCTGGGAAATGCCTCTTCTCCCCAAAGACATTGAGAGAGTAGGGGTGACCCTCTGAAGGACCAAACACCAACTGGGACTGTCTGTACCTCTTGGCAGGTTTGTTAAGGACCGTCGCCCATCCATCTCGCCCAACTTCAACTTCCTGGGCCAGCTCCTGGAGTATGAGAGGAGCCTGAAGCTCCTTAAGGCCCTGAAGTCAAAGGGCGACCGGGGTGAGGGGGATACCCAGCAGGACCCAGCAGAAGTGGCTGAGGGTGGCCGGCACCCACCACCACCTACCTCAGAGAAGGCTGAGGAGGTGCCAAGAGGCACCAGCTCAGCATCCCCCCATGGTGACTCTGAGCGGCAAAGTGGGACCCCGAAGGTCCTGTCGCCCACCACCCTGCAGCAGGGGCTCAATGGCTTGCACCTTTCCTCCGAGCGCATCCAGGACACCAACCGGCTGAAACGTTCTTTCTCCCTGGACATCAAGTCTGCCTACTCCCCCGGCCTGCGGCAGGACCCCCCTGGACCTCCTGGCCCCGGGGATGCCCCTAAACTCTGCAAGCTAGACAGCCCCTCAGGTCTTGGTGGCCTCAGCCCCTTCTCCCCGGGGGCAGACAGCCCCGACCGGCCGAGTGGGCCTGATCTCCTGCTGGAGGCCAAGGTGAGGCAGCGGCGGAAGCACCGGCACCCGGCAGGCTCGCCAGCCCTTGGCCTCAGCCTCAACGTCAGTGGGGCCTGCGCCACACACAAGAGGCCCAGCGCCGAGGATGGGCTCGCACACACGCTCAGACAC
>NW_010198675.1:350-587 GCF_000695765.1 Mesitornis unicolor | reverse complement strand
GCTGAGAAGCAGTTCAAGCGGAGGAGCTGCCAGATGGAGTTCGAGGAGACCATGTCTGAGGGCAGGGCCCGGGAAGAGCTGGGCAAAATCGGCAAACAGTCCAGCTTTTCGGGCAGCATGGAGATCATCGAGGTGTCCTGACACACACACAGGGTGCCTGGAAAGCGGGGTCAGGGACAGGGCGGGGGAATATTTAAGCTGGGGGTAGAGGGACGGTGGGGTTGTGGGGGAGTATTT
>NW_010198675.1:0-226 GCF_000695765.1 Mesitornis unicolor | reverse complement strand
TACCCCATCCCTAGGGAGTCCCAGCCTTTGGAGACCCATGCTCGAAATTTGAGCATAAAATTCGAGTGGGAAAGGACAGGGGTCGCAATGTTGGCTGCGGGAATGGGGCACAGCGCACAGCCATGGCCACCCCTTCCCTCCACCTTGGTGCACTAAGCATGCTCCCCCATGTTTCTCTGGCTACGTATCCTAAAAATGCTGCACTGAAGCAGCCCTATACATATAT
>NW_010198674.1:14036-25862 GCF_000695765.1 Mesitornis unicolor | reverse complement strand
CTCCTGAGATTCTGTGATTCTGTGACTTGGTTTTCTTCACATGTAGCCGATGCTGAAAGCACCTTAAATATTCCAATATGACAGAAACAGGAGAAAAAATGCACTAGAAGAAATAAACCAATGGAAATTTCACAACAATTTTAGAAAACAAGAGGGATGTGTTTGGGGGATAGATTTTTAACATGCTTCAAGGTTACCAATAGGATTCCTTCTAGTTTGTTTTTTGGGGCTTTCTTGTTGTTGTTCGAAAACAAAATTCTGATGTAATTTTCAGGGAAAGTTACCACAGAATAAGACTTTTTCTGGCTAAGACTGAACACACTGGTGAACTTCACGTTGAATTCTGACAAAAAGAGCAAATAGGTTTTGTGACACAAACCTGCCCTCTGCTGGAAGTACAAGAAAGCGATAAATACAAAAGATAATCCCAGTGTAATTTGAAAGGGATGTCTTTGGTATTTTTTGTATGCAAACGGTACTTCTTTACATTATATATTCTCTTTCTTTGAATGACAATGAAATAATTTTTCAAAATCTTAATTCATTTTATTCAGTGCTACAGAGTGATGTACAAATACCTCTACCAACAAAGCGCTACTGATGTTACACAGACCAAAGTCTATGCAAGAAGGCAAACACTGGTGTGATCAAGAGTCTGCAGGAAGCGTTGACCTGATAAAAATATCTGTGTCTTCCTTCTCTCATGGAATTCTCTACTAGCTGCACGTATGCACCACACTTCTGGGAATATTCACCTTCCTCTAATTTCCTCACCCTCCATAAATTTTGAAAGTCACATCTACCATTGCTGTCTTGTCCCACTTCTGCCTATTTGCAATTATTTTTTGCCTTAAAAAAAGCAAAAACCTGTTTGAACAGTTCCTGCATGTATCTTGTATTCACATACACAAAGATCAATGCATACTTAATAGACCCTTAAGCCTGCTATGAAACAATTATTTTTCATCTAAATAGAATAACCTTAAATTTCAGTCTCCTTGCAAATAAAGGACACCTAGTCCATGTAAGTGAGAATGATCAGTGTTTGCTCCCTGATCTACTGCAGTCAAGCAAAACTACAGACACTGAGCATTTTCTAAATGTATGGTTTGTAGGTACCATTTACTTATTGCAAAAGAAAAGCCCTGCTTCTTCCATCAGCCACCCACTCTCAGCTTAGACCTAACTTGTAGCTCATTCTTAAATGCTCTGGTTTATTACCCCTGGATATCACTACTTGTTTGACCTAGGCATGTTGCTAATAGAAGCTATTAATGGCACGAGCTCGAAAACATTTTTTCCATGAGAGGAACTCCAGGCCTGCTTATGTTAGAGCTTTTTTATGGACTTTATGCCAGTAAAGAGTTGTATCCAGGTGCTTCTGCACAGACACGGGGTTATTTGAAAGACTACAGCCACAAAGTGTAATGGCATCACAGCACATGTCCCAGAACCTGCAGAACTGTCTTCAGCCATGTTTGGAGGCAACTTTCCTGTAAAGGTGATCCCCCAACACAGTACAATGGGGTAGGTGGGACTTGAAACATCAATGGATCTAAGGCGATCAAACATGCTTTTAGTCACCTTCATAGTTTCACAGGGTGCGTATATTCAGACTCTGCACCTGTCTGGGGACTGCTGGAGAGAGTCCAGCGTAGGGCTACAAAGATGATTAAGGGAGTGGAGCATCTCCCTTATGAGGAGTGGCTGAGGGAGCTGGGTCTCTTTAGTTTGCAGAAGAGGAGACTGAGGGGAGACCTCATTCATGTTTATAAATATTTAAAGGGTGAGTGTCACGAGGATGGAGCCAGGCTCTTCTCAGTGACAAACAACGATAGGACGAGGGGTAATGGACACAAGCTGGGAGACAGGAGGTTCCACTTAAATTTGAGAAGAAACTTCTTCTCAGTGAGGGTGACAGAGCACTGGAACAGGCTGCCCAGAGAGGTTGTGGAGTCTCCTTCTCTGGAGACATTCAAAACCCGCCTGGACACCTTCCTGTGTAACCTCATCTAGGTGTTCCTGCTCCGGCAGGGGAATTGGACTAGATGATCTTTTGAGGTCCCTTCCCATCCCTAACGTTCTGTGATTCTGTGTGACTGATGTGTCTCCTCTCTGAGCAGTACCTGTGGCTGTGCCATTACTCAGCCGTGCTTTTACACCAGCTGGCAGGAGCCTTCTTTGTAGGCAGAGGTGTCCACGTACCCCAAGCTAAGGCTCCTCTGGAGCTGACTGCTCTACAAGTTGCAAGGTGCTCAGAACGACAGCTTAGTCCACAGCATCCCTGGCAGCAAGGTAAAAGTATGGAGCCATTGCATTATGGTGAGCAACAAATTCTCTGTGTTTTTATCCTGCATGGGAAAGTAGCTCTTGGATGCTGCTGAACTCCTTCCTGTTCCAACTGGAGCCAGTGTACATCATGAAGAACAAAATGAGCAAACTAACTGATCACTTTGCTTTTGTGAAAAGCAAAGGCTTCCAGCTGCTGCACTCAACTGTGCTCTAATTTCAATGGCAACCAAGAATCAATGTGTCACTGTAGGCACTGATGATCCTGTATTCGAGATCTGGAAACTTCTCAGTCATATGAAAGTTCACCTGCTAAGTGGCAAATACCTCAGAAATTATGCAACCTCTGAAACATCCTTAGAAGTACATGTTTGGATAAGAAAACACTGTAGCTGGAAATATGTGGAAGCACCTCATTCATCTGCAAAAAAAACATTATTGTAGAGTTGAGCCTCCTGGTGAAGCACTCTGTAGGAGCTCAAGTCAACCCTTACACCTTTGTACTGTACAAATAAGAAAGCCTGCTCTTCAGGACAGCTCTCAGCAGACAGAGAACATAACAAATACAGTACCACATTTTCATGTTGCTGAGTAGCACTGGCATTTAATTACTAGGATCTTTGGATGAAGGAAAGACTAACTCAAGACAAATTTCTGGTATTTAAGGTAATTATTAACTAGGTTAATGTCTTGCATTTGGCTAGTAAACAAAGCTTATCTTTATTAAACCAAAGTAAAGCAGTGAATGAATTAGTTTTATGGCACATTCACTTCCTTTCTGACACAGGGCCTGTGAGAACTGCCTACCTCAGTAAGCAAGAAGACATGGTGCTTCCACAACTCCAGACAAACCCCATATTGCCCTAGTTTAAGAGCTGGTGATGGTATTTGCAGGTGAAAGCCTAGTGCCCAGTAAGGACCAATAAGAAGCTGTAGGGACAGACTGGAAAATGTGATGTGACACATCAATAAGACTGGAAGACAGGCTCAGGATGGCAGCCTTTTAATAGCTAAATTCTGCTCCCAATTACTTTCATACAGGTCCTGGCACACTGCATCTATTTTCCAGTCAGGATATTATCCTTTCCCTCCTTCCCTGTTTCTCTGCTCCTTTCTGTGCTGCTCAGTTCAGTTTGCATTTCACCTTACCACCTCTCCCCTCACTTTTGTATCTCTCTCTCCAGCCTCTCTTCTGCGGCCTCTGAATCCAATAAAGTTAGGGTGGAATTCTCACAGTTTATTACATCAAGAGCAAGTGTTTAGAATAGAATGTTTAAAATGAGACAAAAACAGGTGTCTGAATCTACATGCTAATCAGAGACAAGCATGGTAGGAAAAAACAAAACAAAACAAAACAAAACAACCAACCCAAACCAAACAGTCTGCTTTTTCACTGACTGCAGGTACTGTGTGTTTCCCCTACCCATGGACTTCAACTGAAGTCAAAGTACTTAACACCTGGAAAAACCTGTGCCAAGTCCTCCTTTCTTCCAGGTTGATACAGTTCAATAGCCTGTACTGAGGAACTAGGTTTGGATTTTTCTTTTTTAAATGTTATGACATTCTTGCTTACACATTCTAAGTCTTAGCAATACAATGACAGTTTTCTTGCTTAGTTGTCACACTCCCTCTAGTTTTGTCATGAATTATACTCTCAAAAGGCTAGCTATGATTTTAGAATGATCAAAAAGTATCTGATCAAATGAGTGGGACACATGCCCTGAATTTTCTATGTCATGGTTAAACTTATTTGCATAGGCAGGTATTTTCCTTGGCTTACAGTAATCTTGAAACACTGTGGTCACAGCCGATTTTTGCTTTGCCATTTTCAAATGATAATGTGTCCCCTTCTGGGTCTGTCCTGCTCTCTTAGTTCTGATCACTGTGCCCTTTCTTCTCTTGAAGTTTTCTTCTTTTTTTCTAATCAAGACCTATTAATTTAATCTCACTAATTTCAGGGGCAGATGAAGTGCAGCTGACAAGTTCGAGGAAGGGAGAGGAAGAAAATTTTGTCTTTATTCCTGCAAAAGTATAACCTGGTTTGAGTACTTGTTTTTCCTACACAATTAAAGCTGCGCAGCACAGCAAAAGCCCTACTTTGGAGTGTGAAGACAGCATCTAGTGCAACCAGGAGCTCCTCTCCACCACAGGTCCTGTGGCCATCACAACAGAAATAGTGTTTATTTTCCAGCAGATTCCAAAGTACTGTCAGAAAACAAAGCACATTTTTTAAGCTGTAAAAGCCCAAAAACTGTCCTTATATTTGCATCATATCACAGAACCAAACAAAATGCTAGTGACTAGAACACAGCTGCAAAAGGCCACAGCAGGAAGAGGATTTGGTCTTCAGTTTCCTTCCTCTGGCAGCCAGGTGTTTCGGAGACACCTTTTGCATCAGCCGATTTCCAAGCGTTCAGCAGCACAAGAGGGCGCTGTAGCCACACACATCAGGGCAGAGTGCCTCAGCTCGGCCAGCTGTGCATCTGCAGAAACCGGCTTTGAACAACCCTTCCCCTGCGTTAAGAGCCCTGGCCTTCTCATTCAGGCTGGCAGCAAACACAGCATTAGTGCTAACGTGTTGCACTGGCACACCTTGCGCAGACGGTTTGCTCTGGGGTAAAATGTACCTTGTAGAGTTTGTGCCAGTTCCAAACTTGAATAAAACTTGACAGCTATGGTTTACCTGCATGCAAGGTAAAGTCAGGGAAACTATCATAAACTTAAAAAAACCCAACAACAACAAAAAACACATAAAAAAACACACAATGAAAAAAACCCCTCTGTTCATGCTGTTTAAAGGAAAAACCTTCTGTGCTTGTAATAATGTGAATATCTAGATAATACCAGCAAACAGAAACCTTCTAGATATTCACAGGACAACTGGAAGAGACCTCATGCCAGTTTGAGATGAAGGATATTAAAAACTGTCATGTCTGTCCACTTGTAAATCCTCAGGTATGTTTATGCTCCCAAATAAGTGGCCTGTCTTCAGGATCGGAACGTTCACAGTTCCCACTAATTCAGATACCAGCAATAAGCACAATATACCCAGAATATCAGGCTGCCGCTGACACAAGATCCCTGTCAGAGTTACCTAACTTTAGGCTCCCCACTTAATATTTTTAATTACATTGATATTAATAACAAATAGCAAAAATGTGAAATACTTATGTCCTAGCTCAGTATCCCAAAGTACTGACGGATCGATGGGCTGTGACCAATTGTATGAGGTTCAACAAGGCCAAGTGCCGGGTCCTGCACCTGGGTCACAGCAACCCCCTGCAACCCTACAGGCTTAGGGAAGAATGACTGGAAGACTGCTTGGCAGAGAGGGACCTGGAGGTGCTGGTCGACAGCCAGCTGAGTATGAGCCACCAGTGTGCCCAGGTGGCCAATGGCATCCTGGCTTCTATCAGAAATAGTGTGACCAGGTGGGGACCAGGGAAGAGATCCTTCCCCTGTACTTTACACTGGTCCCTGCACACTGGTGAGGCCATACCTTGAATACTGTGTTCAGTTTTGGGCCCTTCACTACAGGAAGGACATTGAGGCACTGAAGCATGTTCAGAGAAGGGAAACACAGCTGGCGAGGGGTCTGGAGCATAAATCCTATGTGAAGTGGCTGAGAGAGGTGGAGTCGTTTAGCCTAGAGAAGAGGAGGCTGAGGGGAGACCTTATTGCCCTCTACAACTACCTGAAAGGTACTACTAGAAAGTATTTATGCACTGATTTGACTCAAGACCTGGGTGAACTTGAAGGCTTTTTAACAAAAAGAAATTTAGTATGAGAAAAATTAGATTAAAATCATATCTAAAATCAGCCACAGAGGGGGCCATTCCTGGTAGACCAAATAATAAGACAATAAGCAAATCTCACTTGCACGTTTGGAGTGCTTTTCATTTGGTGCTGACAATTAATAGAAGTGGTTTAAAAAGAACAATTCACAGCAACATAGGTTGGCATTTCTGGTGAGGAAATCTGTCACCAAACCATTACAACGTCAAACTACAGAATTTAAGGAATTCCTATATGGAATGAGGTTCACTTAAAGATTTAAACCACATCAAGAAAGTGTTAAGCATGACCGTCCAGAAATAGCTCAGGAAATCCTTAAAGCTGATTTCTGGAAGCTCTCAGGAGAACTATCATTCTGTAACATACCTCATTCTGATACTCTGCTATTAGCTGCTCTAGAGACAACACATTGGACAAGACAGGCTTTTGGCCTAATAACATGTAACCACTCTGTTCTGATGATCCACCTTGACACATAGGAACCCATATGTTACTGATCTTGGCTGATGACCTGACAAACCAGGCTAGGCCTTCAGCCTCCCTCCCTACCATCTTCATCTAAATGCTAACACATCTGAAGCACAAAACTTCCAAGTATTTTCCTGCTCTTAACACCTTTCTTGTAAGTCCTTTTCTTCCCCTGTCTCACTTTTTCCAACCCCTACACTACTGAAAACAAAACAAAAAATCCCAATATCCTGGCTTAAATAAAGCTATTTTGTGCATTCTTCTCCTGAAAGACTCAGATTAAAAAGGCAGCTGAAAATCTATGACTTCAGCAGCTGATACTGACTAAAATTTGCTAGGTCTCAGAATATCTAATAAATTAGTATGCTGACCTTGCTTTTCTATAATAGCAAGATTATTAGAAAACCACCTGGTCTTATTAAAAGTCACAGCCTCTCTCTTCTTTTTTCTTTGCTTTTGTATTTTTGTCTTCTGCTGTTGTGAAGCAGATTTGGACCACAACAATCATAGTGAGTGTTCCAGTACACTTCATCTAATATCAGGACACATCATCTTTATGCCATGTAAAAAACTCAAATAAAATAAAAACAAGATGACAAAACTGTAAAAATTGGAAAAAAAAATCTCTTAAAAAATTGTCTCTGAAGGAGATACTGGTAAATTTAAAACCTTCTTGATATTACAAACATTTACAAACATTTAGCTCTCCCCCATCTCTCCAAAAGATTAAAAATTACAATTACTTGCCACAATATTTGATAGATGGGTATTTTTGTTCCCAAAATGCCAGATAATGGTTAATAACTTGCTATTCTGTTATGATGGTGTCATGTAAACACCATGAGCTCTCAGAGCCATTTATTCCAATAAAAAATAACACAGCAGATCACACACTATATTCAGATGATAAATTTTCAGATTTGTAGAGACACAGCTGAAATCTGTATCTGGTGACCCATTTTCAGATTTCTTAAAATTTATCTCCCATCTTCTTTATGCCCACACACTGCCATAAATTCCTCCTGCTTCCAGAAAAATCACCTTTTGTAAATGCAAAAGTGCATTACAGGACTCAGTGCTAGCATTAAAGAACAGAAGCCTTCCCTATCTGTGAACTGCTGCAAACAATACATGTAAGGTTTGAAAGGCAGTTTGTGTATAGCCAGTTCTAACATTTGCTATTTACAAAGACAAAACAACTATAGTAAATTAATTCTACCAAGATTCTTTGCACTAACCACAGGAGCACTACAGGTGCATTTGTAAAGCCAAAGGGCATAGCACTAAAATAGAATAATCCCATGTGACATACAAAAGCAGTGTCTGATTTGCTTCTATCATCCAAAGACATTTGCTTGTAGCCGTGCGCTACCTAAATCTAAGGTGTTAATGTACTAGCCTGACTTCAGAAATCTCAGGAGTTGCTCACCTCAGGCAAAAGATATGCATCTTTTTGGAGGGCTACTATGCGATATAACATATGAAAGCTCTATTTCTTAGAGGAATAAGGCAGAATCTTAGATGACATCTAAGGGAGCAGATACTTTTTCCTCTCTTCTAGGCTAATTCTTTTCTTATTAGATTTGTAAGAAAAATAATCATGTTGTTCTTCCCCCAAACATGTCCCACACCTAAAAAATCCCCTGCCAAAACAAAAATTCCAAATCCCCTCAAACAACAAACTCTCAGAGCCAATGCGGCATTGGACCGTACCTCTCTGTTCAGATTCATTTTAAAGAGCTACCATTTTATGTTACTAACCCAGGGCCAAATTCAACATATTCTACTCCTATTAACTTCAATATGGATGCATGAATAAATTACATTCACTGAGACTCCTCATACTGGTAAGTGCTACTCTGTGTGCAGACTGCCATATCGGGGCCTTTGTGACAGTCTCTCTTACCTAGCCAAAAGGCACCTGGCTTTCAAAAGTCTCCAATGCCAGCCAGTGTCCTACTTTTACAGGAAAAGTTTTCCAACTTGTATCTGTATTTTTCTCCTAACAACACTCCTTCACGTGCCTTTTCCAGATTGCATGCTAGGATGTTTAGTGTGCTAGGTGGTCCATAACCATTACTACATCAAATGGGGTAAGTTTTAAGCCTTGCATTTGCAATCAGAAGTGCTAGAGCCTCAAGCCTGGAAAACAAGCCTGTAAGACCTGTCAGAGCTGCTACATTGAAGCTAGAAACTGAGGCTACATGCTTACAAAAGACAGGCATATCCCTCAGGCTGTGACCTGAAACGTTCCTCCACACTTGGGAGAGCTTCCTCATACGGATGTCCTGTATTAAGTAACATGGTAGTTCTTACAAGTTAGTAACAGCTACAGCTACACAATTTGGAGATTATCGACATGTTACAGAGTAGAATTTAACATGAAGCAAGCTAGAACATCTTCAAGAGTGAGAAAGACTGTGTGCAGCTGAAGTGGCTCCTGGTAGGTCTGGAAGCTTTCAGGTCAAGCACTGAAAGGAAGTCAAGTTCAAAGCAGACATACACAGGTGGTACGTAACAGGGACCAAGACCCTGCACGAGCAAAGAGAATCTGTATGCAACTCCTTTGCTCTTCCTCCTGACATGAATCTGTGCTGGGCTTCATGCTGCAGAAGTGGACCCCATTTTGTGGAAACAACAAGGAAAAAGCTCTAATTTCACATTTAAATGCTGCAGCTCAAGGGTCAGTCCCTGGCAAGTGCTGACTTTTGCTGCAGTCAGTTCTTCTTTTACAACATCCTGTACCCCACACCCTCTGCAGTCGCAGACTCTGCCTTAAGGATTTAAGTCAAACATTTTCATTAGGAGCTCAAGCAGAGAAAGCACCTTATCTACTCAGAACCATCTCTGAGAAAAGCATGAACCACCTCCAGAGTTCAGCAGCTCAGTGATTTTGCCTGATCTACAGAAAAAGGCAACAGACTTTCAGGACTGTACTAGAAATGACCAGGGTATTGCTCATTTGGAATGGAAACATTCAAAAGTGTCATAGTATTATGTGGAAAGCACAGGAACCACTGAGCCAATTCCCACTGACCCACTTCAGTTGAAGTTTTGCTATCACATATAACACTGCTCTTAAGAAATACCAGTGAGCTCAAGATAACATTTGATTAGGAGCACTGGCATAAGGCAGCATGCTAAATATGCTCTTACAGCTGCAGACTGAGGCCATAAAATCAGCCTCTGCCACAAAAATCCACAGTAGTGCAAAACTTTCCAAGTAATTTGATGTGAAACACTTGAGGCTTTTTTGGAAAAAAATACAGAGTGAAAACCTTTCATTTTAAATTCAGCCCATTTAATCCTATAAGCAAGGAGCAACCTGGTCTAGTGGAAGGTGTCCCTGCTCATGGTACTGGGGTTGAAACTAAATTATATTTAAGGTCCCCTCCAACTCAAACCATTCTATGATTCTATGATTTATTCTGCTCAGACATGATACCAGAATGTTTCAGTTTAAATGAAAGGAGAACTCCTGCCTTATTCATTACATTACACATGATTTTGGAGCAATCACTGCAGGATGTTACTGCATTTCTATAGTAACTTCGATGGGATTTTCAGTATGGTTAATACACTTATTTACCAGAGACACTGACACCTTTTATTTTTACTTTGATCTTTTTCAGAAATTTAAACTATTGGTTCAAGGAAAGGTTTTCTTCGTATTAGTTCTCTGATAATAGCATAATACACAGATTGTGAGGCTGTAATAATTTATAAATGTTATGGCACTCTGTGAGTTTTCCATACAGTTATAAAACATAAATTGGAGGTGCCTTTTTCTTGTGAAACATAATAACAGCATTCAATCTTCATTCCATATCAAACAGACACAGTGATGCTGATAATTCTGTAACTGAGGATTGAGCATGGGAGCACAATGTTTATAGTCATAGTTCCATAAAATGGTAAGCATGGGTTTAGTGCACTTGACATCAGATTTAAAAATGTAATAGAAGCACATGTTAGAACCACTAAGTTTCTATGAAATCATTTTGCTTTTCAGTTAAGTCTTGAAAGGTAACATTCTTTCAGCAGGCTTTGTTTGATGGGTATCACATCTTCACACTGCTCTGCAACTGACCTCCCTTTGTCTGTTCAGACCTTTACTCAGTACCTTTCTGTCCTTTTTCTGCTCCTAGTGCTCAATAATGAGTGCCTGGTGTGCCCTTCAATCCATGCAAGACCCTACTGCCAAGCAATGAGGGACCAATTCCATCTACCACTACCTTCAGAAAGCAAACATCATAGCATGGGTACTTGAAGTAGTGCTAAGGCTCAACACTTCAGGCAGGCCTCCCTTGAAGGCTCACGAGAGTAACATACTCAAGGGTTGCTAGAATATCCAGCTCCTGTACTACAATGTAACTAGGGCAATGAGAGACTAAAGCGCATTTAGTACTGCCATTTACTTGATGAAGGTGATAAGAACAAGGAACAGACCACTGAAAGAGGGGTGGGCACTCCAAGAGGGAAAGAAGGCATGAGAAGGTGGCAGCACCAACAGACAACACTCTAAATCCCAGAGGAACCTAAAGAAAGTGTCTGGGGTCTAAAACCAAAAGTAGAAAAGAGATTGCTTGGTGGCATTTCACAGGGATTACGGAAGTGCAATTGGATTGCTCATGTGGCCAGATTGCTACAATGGATGCATACAGGCTCTTGAGAAAAAATAAGTTGAGAAGATGAGGAACATGGATGTGTTTCAATCTGTGTCCAGGTCTGGCTGCACTTCTTTGCTTGGAAAAAAGGATGAGGCAGTCAAGATCTTGTAGGTAAGGATCACAGAGCAGTCCAACATGGGTGACATCATGCTAGATGCCTGCCACAGACCTCCTTAACAAGAAGGAGAAGTAGAAGCAGCCTTTACTTGAAGTTTAATGAGTTGGTACTTCAGCTCTAGCCCACACTGGTACTCACTGGGGATGAGAACTGCCCACCCTGATACCTGCAGATATGGTAACATGGCTGGGCATAGGCAATCCAGATTTCTGGTCTGTGTTGATGGTCATTTCTTGATGCAGGTAAGTGGTGAGTCTTATGGACTTCTTACAAAGAATGAGATATAAGAAGCAGCCATAAGATTGTGGATTCTAAAATTCTGAGAGAAGTGAGAAAGACAAACAGTACAATTACAAGCTAACAATTCATGAGAGCAGAATTTGGCTTGTTCAGGGATCTTCTTGGTAGACTCTCAGGGAAAATTGCTGTGGACTGTAAAGAGAAAGCATGTGAGAGCTGGCTGATCTACATGGACAACCTCCTTAA
>NW_010198674.1:3281-14005 GCF_000695765.1 Mesitornis unicolor | reverse complement strand
TTCCTGCTGGAAGGTCAGTGTGGATGAATGGAGAGCTGCTCACTCCTGAGTTCAAATACAAGAAGGAAGTATATCAAAGGTATAAGCAGGAGTGGGCTTAGTCCCTTAGGCTCAGCTCGTCTCCACTTATGTCAGATGATTTGAAGTTCTGCAGATTTCTGCAAGCACTACCATGCAGACAGTGAGCTTGCTTCCCTTTCCTCCAGAAAGAACTCTTCTGCAGGCTCTAATGAACAATGTATAATTTTGCCTCTAGCTCATGACCATTTATAACTGTTCAGTTTACCAAAGTTCTCATTTGAGACTTCTGTGTTTAGCCTAGAGTTTGGCAGAGTTTATGGCCCTGTTTCCAGAACTGGGTTTGATAACAACAGGTTATAAACCCTCACCTCATCTTAGGAGGAACATCTGTCCTGACTACTGTCTGTCCTGATCTGTCCAGATCATCTTCAGGCCATGTATCAGAAATGCAACACAGATATAACTTTCACCTGTATCTATGGAACACTTGTACAGCTGCTGATACACCTATAGTGACAGATCTCTGTAAACCTATCCAGACCCAGCCACAGTTATGCGTCACTTCCTGAACCAACAGTTTTGCAAGACAGGGTCAAGAACAATGGATCATTGCTGCATTTTTTGGTTAAGACTGAAGAATTACAGCCCCCTGATCCTGAATGTACTCATCATCATTTTGAAATGAGACAATGATTTTGCAAGCCACTTAAACTGGCTACATGGCCACCACACAATTCTGAACTCATCTCTCTCTTTCCTCAATTATTTTTGGTTGGAGTTTCCAAGTGTCCTGAGAGATGACAGTGAACAAACATGATGGCGCCTGTGCAGCACATTACGTACTCTGTCTCTATCAGCAAGTCCATAATAATGACCTTCTATTTTGTGAAATTACTCTTCATAGCACAACCCACTACTCACATACTGGCTTGTAGCTGTCTGCAATTATAGCTTCCTCCCACCCATTAAAAAAAAACATTTCCTCACAGGTAAGGCATATTTTACCAGTGAATTCATTTTCTATTACATTTGTCCTAGTTATAGATATATAGTCTCAGAAAACAGAAATTATAATGGAAAGAGGAAGAAATAGGGAACATCTTCCTAAAACAGTAAAAGTATCTGTCAGAGGCACAGATTCCCTACTTCCTAGTTCCCTACCAACAAAGGTAGCTAGAGGGTTCGTAAAATGGAAATTTAATAATAATAATGTTAATATCATAAACCAGTTTCAGCAATTTCAATTTTTGCAAAATTCTCTTTGAAATCTAGTGTTACAGAATTTAGCTCACAGCTTAGATTCTTCGAGGTGGCACTTTTGGCCTGCACATTTATTTCAGTTTTACCTTCTTGGTTTTTTATTTTCAGCTTACAGAGTGCCTTCCCTCCAGTTGGGTATTTTCTGCTTACAATCTAATCTTGCAAACATTAGCAAGTTTGATACTTACTCTAGGAGGCCTCAGGCCTATGCAGGCAAGTCTCACAGCAGTATGGATTATGTTTGGTAACACCAGCAATGTCAGTTTTTTGTCTAATGTTGCTGATTTTGCTCCTTTAACAGGCAGGAATAGATTTTTGTATTTGACCCTGACTTCTTATTCGGAGGAGAAAGCAGAGGCATCAAAGCATGTCTTAATGTAGTTTACTATCAATGAAATATACCCAACTCCCCAATTCCCTAAACAAATGACACAAATACAACCCATTATTGTGGAATACTTACTTTACCCAAAGAAAAAGTCCCCCAGAACCTGAGTCAAAAAGTGTTAACATATATCTCCTTGTTCCCAAATCAGCTCCAGGAAACCTATCCTGAGAGGAATGTCATTCATTGCAGAGTTAAATTTGGGTGATCACGATAACATGGCAAAGTCACCAGCCTGCACAAGAAAGGTCACACACCCCAAGTGATATCTACCTTGCTGTGTTTTCAGTCACCTCTTCCTACCTGATCGCCCCACATTTCTTAAAGCCATGACACAGTGAGTGACTTTGCAATTCTTTCCCAGGGATCTTGGCCTTTCTGGACACAGAAAGGCAGTAATAATTTATTTAACCAAACAGCCTTGGGAATCACCATTTAAGCTGAAGGAGAGAGTTTTGTCTCTTTGAGTGATAAAGCTGCAATTTCACAATTAAAAATTCACAAATTAGGTCAACATAAGGTTATATGGAAGCCAAATCCTGCCCTCTTCCTACAGTCCCTGGGGCTTGCTTGCAACTCCCTTTTCCACCAGTCCTGGACATGCAATCCTGGCCTCCCCTTTGCACTGTCTCTGACTCCTGTTGGGTCTTACTTGAGCCAGTTCAACTTGTGAACCCAACTGTCTGTTTATCCTGGATGGGTTTTCTGCCAAGTCTGTAAAATGAATCGACTCACAGAGGTCTTTGATGAGCCACACAGCTGGAACAAGGTAAGAAGTGAACCCACAAGCCAACCACAAAAAGATTAAGGAGAGCCATGAACCTCTCTCTTTTCTCAGCAGTAAGTGGAACCTTAAATCAGCTTTAACTTCCTCCCAGGCTTCACCCTTCATCTTCAGTAGGAATATACCATAAGACATGAGATGCTTTGGCCTAGCTATTAACCTCTGTAGCTGTTATAATAGAGGAGACTATAAACTTTAGCTGTTAGACAAAAGAGAGAGCTAACCCACTTAGTCTCCATCAGGGATGTTTTTAGGTGTGGTTATGGCCAATCTTTAAGTCTTTCAATAGGGGTCTTCAGTGACCTTTAAACATTATGTGCAGCCATTAGCACTTCTCGGCATAACAATATTAATATCAGCATGGAGAAGAATGCAGATCAAATCTGATTGAAGTGAAAAGGGTGGAGAACATTCGCCTTGTTTTAGTACTTTTGCTCTCCCTGGGACTCCCGGTTTAGAGAATACCTCAATAATAAGAGAAGTTTGTTTGGTTTTTGTTTTGCTTCGTTGTTTCATTTTTTTTTATCTCCAGTACCTAGGTGAGTTAAGAAGACACTAGCAGGTCATTGGTCCTCCTCTTGTTTTCTCAATGCTTCCCTACAGAGACTCAGAAACTCAGTGCAGGAGGAGACAAACAACTACCTTAGTCACATACTAAAAACACCCACAGTCCAGCCTAGCAGAAAACAACTGTCAGCCCACCGTTTAAAGAAATCCCATCGATGGTTGTAGGGTTTGGTTTTTTAGCTTTCTGGTAAAATACCTCAATACTTTTATTTGTTTGTTTCTTGTCTAGTGTATTAGTGCGAAACACACTCCTTGTTGCTCTAGATAATCACTCCAAATGTGAAACAGAAAGCAGCCTGCCACAGGGTATACCTCCTGCAGCTGCTGTTCAAAGGCACTGCTCTGAAACTCCTAATATTTCAGGCCATATCCAGGGGAACTGCATCCCTCTGAGGATTTTCACTCAGTGGGAATGTTAGGAGCAAGAACTGAATCCACATCATAATCATGATTTTGTGTGCTGAAACTGCATTCAGGCTATTACACGCACCCCATTATACTACACAACGATTAAGCCTTCTGCAGCACAGTGAAAACAGGGAGCTTTTGTTTTCTAATACCTATGGGAATGGCTTTCTCTGCCCATGCTTGAAATCAGGAAAGCACTAGACCTAACCATAGACAGAGGACTACGAAGTAATCTATGGAGCAAGCGTGTGCTCATGGACAGCTGCTGTGGGGTATGAGAGGTGCTGTAAACCTATGCTTCATCACATTCCCTCAGGTGCCCAAATGCTGTGATTGTACCACTATGGCATCTCCACCCGATCAGAAAGTCCCCTCACCATTTTCCAGACAGGGTGTTTAAACCAAGCTCCTTAAATGCTTTTGAAGACTGGTACCTAAACTGGTCATGACTTTGGGTACTGACTTCTCCATCCAGGCATTAGCTGTCATGTAATGTTATTGCGGAGGGGAGGGGTAAAAAAAAAAAAAATCACTACTTCTGCTGCTTAAACTGATGAAAGCAGTCACCAGCACCCCTGGCAGGAATATGTCAGTTTTTCTTTCTTACATTCTGCTGTTTCTTCTTTCTGCTTAGTGCCAGCACAAGCATTTCTGCTGCTGCACAGTGAACTGACCTGACTGAAAAATAACCCAATTCTTCACTTCCAATCCACTATCCTTACTCACTGGCCTGACAGCAGGCATTCAAAGAGGTTTATTATGTTCATACAATTTAAGCAGATCAAGCACAGAAATCTATTGTACATTTGAAATGGAGCTTTACAATGCAGATTTATCTGCTGTTCAGATAATTACTGACATGAACTTTAGGAACATTACTCTTTCTGTGAGTAAAACCAAAACCATTCAAATGTCACAGATTTTGCCATAATTTTTCTTCTGGATTGAAATTCACCTAATCTTTCCTCTCAAATGATCCCACAAAGGAGCTGCAATATAAAGGCAGCAGAGCAGAATCTTCCCTTTGCTAAAAGAAGTAACAGAAGAGCTGGGTTTAACAATAAACTTGAGACATAAGCCACAAAGCCACTGGAAAATAAGCAACTTGATGTATCAGTGGAGACAAGGCTACACAGGTGAAGCTTTGTCTGTTCTACCTGGAGTAGGAAATAGGATAAAATTTACTTGCTATTGTGAATGGCTCCTGAAAGTTCTTCCTTGCATTAACATCCTCTGAAGCAGCAGTTTAAGAGTTCTCCTTACTTAAATTATACATTCATTAGGACAGAAATATTATTAGTATAATACAATTATTAATAATATATTCTTATATTCTTACCGAGAGTAAATAGAAGAAAGTAATAACACTTCTGGTATTGAGAACATATCATTAAGAACAAGCAAGTGCCAACACATTGTAGACCAGTTAGTTTGGAAGGAATTTCTCTCCCCAGAAGAAGAGTCAGAGTATTGCTACCAATTTATCAAGCAGGAAGACAGATGATCCTAAAAATAAAGATGGATAGTTTTCCTTCTCAAATGAAATTTGCATATATGCCAAGCAATTCACAAGGACTGTATTGCTTTATGGACAAAGGGATTATAACTGTTCCATGAAGTTTAACAAGTAGCGCCCTATATACACTATGAAAATTTAGCCCTGCTGTAAGAAAACCAGGGAACAATCATAACAGAACTGACTCCTTAGCCCTCAGTATATACAGTCACAGTACAGATGAACCCTAAAATAAAGTTTCCTTCCCAAACCTGTTAAATTCATACTACTTTACATTACAACCACTTTAGCAGTGCCTATTTCAACCGTTAAGAGTCCTTCTGTAAACCACAAAGCTGCAGAGCTCATACTTCAGCACAAGAGAACATGGATTTACACGGAGCTCCTGCTACAGATTGGCTAACTCACGTGCCACTCCACGCATCCTTCCCTCATTTACAGCCATCATGCCCCACTAAAAGAGAACTGAATTTTGTCTTTGGGTCTCTTCTTTCCATGGAGAACATTCCAGGCAGAAGAAACTCACCTTGTTCTTTGCCTGAGCTTGCTGATAAAAGACTGGCGACTTTGAAAAAGCTCTAGAAAACATTAGACCAGATTTGGGTCTTAGACACTCAAAGGAAGCCTGACTTTGAACAGTGGCAGTAGGAAGAAGACAGGCTGCTTTCCAAGTTTCAAATGTCATTATGTGAATTCGGGTATTCATAGTTTAAATTCATTTTAGTGGTATAAGCCAAAAGGCAGTAAGTATTAGGAAAATGTACCTGTTCGAAGCCTTCCCCAAAAGTGATGAAAAGCAGTCAACCTAGTTTTAGTACTGTTACAGGAATCACAACTTGGAGCTTTGTCCCATTCATCTTCTTAGACCATCTTCTGAGGGACAATGGTCCAAATAGGTTGGTCCCCTTAATAGCAGTAGCTAGTCTACTTCTTTAATGATCGGAGGGGATTACCACCACATGCAGGTAAGACAAACTGCCTGATGCCATTTCACCCTGTGAACCACACTACTGAAAGGCAGTCTGAGACCATGGCAATGAGAGATAAACAGGAACCAACTGCTAAGAAGGGTTGGAAAATAACTTCTTTGATAATAAATATTATCAGCAAGAAATCAGCTCCCTGCTGCAGATGGAAACTAAATAGCATACAACAGACAGAAAACTAAATTTTGTTCACAAGCCTAGGTCTGAGCTGGTGGTCAAAATCTGGGCTGGAGAGAAACTCCCCAGACACACCTGATTAACACCACTCACAGGTGAAAACCCTCTGCAGACAGGTAGTGAAGTCTGTGAGTAAAGTTAGGCCTTTATTTTTTATTATCTACAGGGTCAGTACTGCAGAATTACCTCTTTCCTACCTAGCATTCCCTGTGTTAATGCAGTCCTTCAGACAGGCAAACAGCTATTTATTTCCTCTTGCTATCCTGTATTTGACTGCAAAATGAAAAGCGGGAGGGCAGCAGGTTAGAGGAAAGCCTGCAGAGGCTTCCTCCTCCCCAGATTAGGATTTAATTGTATTCCTAGTGAGTCCCTTCTGGTTGCACTCGGTCTTTCAGATGAATGTTTCATCAATATGATTAGGATCACATCCCTCAGTCTTGTCTACTTACACAATCGGTTGTGACAGCTCGGAGTATAGTACTCCCTAAAGGAAATATTAGATACCACTCTATCATTTTATTCAAATCATATTTTGCGCTCCATACTTTCAGCCTAATGTCATTCTTCCTTGGATTACATATTTGTGATATCCAGCAAGCACTAAAATCCTTCCAATAAGGATTAGATTAATATTTATATTAGTCATATTCATTACGAACAGGGAGGTATGGGCTACGGATACCTCAGGGGGGTGGGGAATAGGCCTGTATGTACAAAAAAATATGGGACAAACAGTGGAAATAATAATAGTAATAATAACAATAATAATAATAAAAAATTCCGATGGTGGCAAAACACAATTTCATGGGATGGACAGGCGTGAGGGAAGCGCCAGTGGGCCTAGTCTCCCTCACCTCAACCCCCTCGGTGGCATTTTCTCCCCAAAACCCGGGCCCCATGGCCGCCCACTGCCGGCTCCCCCAGCACTCCTAGCCGGTAGTCTTGGCAGAAAGGGACAGTTTCGAAGTGTAACGGTACTGCAAAAGCCATCGGAGGCCTATTCCCGCCTCAACCGCCACTATACCGTCCTCCCCTCAGGGAAGGCGATAGCGGAGGTTAAGGGGGGCTGTAAAAATAACCCTTCCCGGGAAACCCCCCCTCCATTAACGCCACGCTCCCTTCAGAGAGGAGGAGGTGGAAACAAGCCAGCAGGTGGTGAAAAAGACAGCGCTGAGGAAGGTGGGAGCAGAAATTCAGAACGAAAGTAAAACCCCCTCACATTACTCGAAGAGAAAACACATCGAAAAATACATTCTCCTTCCTCCCCGGAGCGCCAAGACCGCCGCCCCCGGGGACAGAGACTTTTTCTCCCGAAGTGGTCGGGGAGAAGCCGTCGGAAGGAGAAGCGCCTGGGCGTCGTTTCGTTTTCCCGCCGAGGTGTGAAGCACCGGCGATACAGCTGGGGACGAGCAGCGAAGATGCTGTTTCGTTGAAAAAGAAATAGAAATAAGATAAAATAAATCAGGCCGTTGCTCCCAACGTGCCGCTGCAAAGACCACAGTCAAGAGAGGCGATGAAGTGTCGGATCTGCTTTAACAAAAAAAAAAAAAAGCAAACAACAACCAAGCAAAAACTCCTAAAACTCAGGGGGGAAAAAATAAGTCTTTCCTGAGGAGTAGTCACCCCATCCCGAGATGTGCGCGTCTCCGCTGCAGCTATTGACCCGCAAAGCGTCCATGTTATTAAAACCAAATAAATGCTACGCGTGCAGAGAAGGGAACTGCTCTCTCGACTCAGTGGAGAAATATTACAGAAAAGCGCTAATTCGCCAGGAACGGCATCAAATGGTTTTAGAGGCCGTTTCCCCGTTTCTTTGGGGGGAGCCCCCCTCAGCCGGCGGCGCCTTCGCCCGCATGAAACTAAGCAGAAGCGGGCGGACCCCAGCCAATACCAAGGAGATCTGGCTTTTGCTTCACTCACAACTGGATGTCACAGCTTCACCAGGCAGGCTTACAGTTCACCTCTCACTGCGCGCCACCGCAGTAGTGTAAATAACTGTTTTTTAATTTTATTTTTTTTTCTCCTCTAGACTCCACTTGCCCCCATCCCAGCTCAGCTGTCATTTAAAAATCGCACGCAGTTTTCATGCGAGAGCTACCGAAATCGCAAGGACCGGGCCGACGGACGAGTTTCCTCGCAGTCCTTGCTTGCCCGCCAGCTGCGAGGAGAAAGTGCCGCCTTTCCGCCCAGTGTGGGGGCTGTGGAAGAAGCAGTCATCCTCAGGATCGGCCCCTTCGTCCAAACCCAGGATAAAGAGCCCGCCGAGGCTAGGAGGGGCTCTCCCCCGGAGCCTGCTGTTTGTCTCAGTAAATCGCATCACGAAGCAAAGTGTAAAGGTAGTTAACTTTATCTCCTGTTAATGTAAACAAATAAGAAGCATTCAGTTCCTTGATCTTTATTTAAATATAGAGTTGTTTATCAGTGTCATCCTATGAAGATTAATTAGATACCTTTATTCACAATTTGGCGTCTGACACCCCATTTTAGGAATGCATTATAATCACAAGGTGTTAATTGGGGCCAGCCAGGCACTTATGTTTCTATTAAACAGTGTGAGGACTTTTCACAAGTATTAAGTTCTTTTTAACTGTGCAGTGCAAAAATATACAGCTTTTAATAACGCACTGCGGCGGAACCGCGCTGCTGAGCACTGTATAACCGGTGTATGCAGCCCGGGAAGGGCGGGCAAGGTGCGGCCGGCATGGCCCGGCACCCCCAGCTGGAAATGGAGGGCAGCCTGCCCTTTCGAAGGTCTTCTCCGGCAGTGGTTATCCCTTACTGACAAGGAAAATAAGTAGGGAAAAAAAGATTAAAATAAATATTCCATCCCTAGTCGATTAAAAGTTATCGTGAGCGTCCTTTGTCTCAAATAGGATGCGGCTCCTTGTGCAGGGGAAGAGCTGCAGGGACACCGATTTGTTTCGCTCGCCAACGCACAGAGCCGAAGCTTCGCACCGAGAAGTCAAGAGCCTATCGAAATCTCCTCGGAAACCCACCGCTATCCGCTCCGGAAGGTGGGACCCACCCGGAGGCTGCTGCCTGCACACCTCGATTGCATTACCTCCTTCGGGGCGGCCCCTGGCCTGAGCCTCTGGTTAATTTTGTTTGCAGCCGGGCATCGCTAACAGTTTAATCCCATTACTGCTTGCATATCCTCAGGAAAGGTCCCGCTGCCGCGGGAGCCAGGATTCAATCGCTCTGCCAGGAGGGGTTTTTCTCCCCCAGATAAGCTCGCAGGGGAATTTCTTACTGTGTTCCAGGAAACGGAGGGGGCGGGTAGGGGCCGGCGGGGGCAGTCCCACTGCCGCTGGGGGAAGCCGGCCGAGTTCACAAGTCGCTCCCTGGGACGGTGGTTGAGCTCACACCTCACCCCCCGCAGCCCTGCTCAGCAAGATGGATGGAAGGCAGCAGGGTAAAAACAGCACTATCAGATTTTTTGGGCAAGGCTGCAGTTTCAGAGCTTGAGGTGATGTGCAGGACAACTGAGTCAAACCACGAGAAGATATTAAAAACTAACAGACACACACAGGTAGCAGCATCCAAATGAGCACAGTGCAAGGGATAAAGGAGCAAGGGTTTGGTTGTTGGGTTTGTTTTGTTTTTTTAAACAAGAGAAAAATTTAGAGACAACTCAGTTACTAAAGATCATGATCCCTCCTCCTCCCCCAGCTGGGATACCCAATACAGTCAAAGAAGAGGCAGAGAGCCACCTCCACTCTTATTCCTGGCACCACCACATTTATTAAAAATGACTACTATGTACATAAAAAAAAAGAAAACAGGAGCAAGCTTTGTTGTAAGAAGTTTGTCTGCCAGTGCTCTAGGGCTGATCAGTTTAAAATGGCTGAAACTATAGACAAGAAGAGTGGGTAAGTTACATCACTTCCAGTTTTGTACAGGGCAGCTGAAAAAGTCACTTTACATACATGTAAACAGAAATATCTTAATGGGTTTTTTTTGCAATGCTCCTTATGCTAAATTTGATGAACAAAAAAAAGCCTTTTGAGTTTCAAAGCACCACCAGATGTCCTATACAGCTATAGGTAAACTATTTATACATTATTCCACAATATTCTACAGCATACCTAGACAAAACACAACTGTACAATTTGTTTTTGGCCACCTCAATAAAGGTTAGGCATCTGGGATGGACCTTTTTTGTATACAAGTTATAAACTAAAAATTCAGATTTGGTCATTGTAACCCCCATTCTTAGCAACAAGACCTTCAAGTCAAAATTATGCCTGGCAAGCAGGCCTTATTCTGGCCATCATCTGCTGAAGAAAGCCTTAGCCAAGCGGTATCCAACTCAGCCAACTGTGCTGCAGACAAGGGTTGAAGAAGCCAGCTCAGCCTAAAGCAGAATATAGCATTTGTGCTGTTTCCTACAACCCAGTCTCCTTTTATCAGAGGGGCAAGCAAGGAAGAAAGTGAAGTTTAGGATCCTACCCCCCCCGCTTCTTTTCTTGCTCAGGAGTGCATAGATTTGATCAGGCCTGAGCCAAGTCTAACTGTACACTTTAGTGTCTCCAATAAATAAGCTGCTTCATAAAAATCTAGGCTCCCACTTACAGCTTTCACATGTGGCTCCTTCTAAAAGAGGGGAAGAATTCTACCATA
>NW_010198674.1:0-3250 GCF_000695765.1 Mesitornis unicolor | reverse complement strand
CCCTACACTTTGTTACCTGCAACAGTCAAAGCTTTGGCACCTTCTTTAGAATTGCACACAACAATTCAAGGTGGAAGGCAAGAGTCTTTTTGGCAATTGTAATGCAAAAAAAACCAAGGCCACCCTGAAAAAAAGTTAGCCGATTGGAGTAAAAGGAAGCTTTAAGAACTAGTATAGAATGCATAGTAGCCCATGCCTTTTGAAGTGTCTTTGCTATAGTCCTCAGCATTAATGTCCTCACATTTCATAGTTGGAGAGTTTTCATTGCTGGAAGTGCTAGGGGAGAGCCGTCTTCTCTTACAAGCACCTGTGTAGACTCCAGAATCATTTGAATCTAGAGACTTTATGGAGGGTGGAGTCTCTATCCAGGATGAGCCGATTTCTTCTTTCACCTTCTCCTTGGAAAGCAGGTCTTCAGAGAAACCTGGAGGACTTGTTCTGGAGGTCCAAGGTAATCCCGTCGTCATTTTCCGCTGATAAGAGCCCCTGCTCCCCCAGCCTGCCATGGATGGAAATGTCGGGTCAGGGTAGTACCCCAGAGCATGGGATGTCTGAAGGGGGAGGGATTTAATGCCATAAGGGAGCAAGGTGCTAGGAGAATACTCTGTCTCATAGGAGTTCATGTCCAGTTTGTTGGCACTGGGCTGCTGTACAGGTGTAACAAACCACCGCTGAGGAGGGCTGGCCACCTCTTCATTCTGCTGCGGGGAGAGCAAGCCATTCGTCTGAGGGACGGTTCTCTCACCATTGTAAAACCTGGCTGGGGGCAGGTTGTTGACAAACTGTTCTTGGAAGAAGGGTTGCACGCTGTATCGGGCGCCAGGGACGATCTGGTGGGATCTAGGAGAATCCGTGGGAGATGGAGTTAATCTGTCATTTTCTGAAGCTGTGTACATGCTACAACACAAAAGAGAAATTCTGAGTGTTGCTCTTTACACTTCAGTATGATAGTAAGACAACACAAAAACAAACAGGAAGAAACAGTTTTTTCTTAATTAGACTCACAACTATGTTTAACTGGATGGCTGTTCATTGTTTTTCTAGGACCAGTATAAAAATTGTAATATTACTGCTACAAGTATTTGCTGTTCTCTGCGAGCCAACTAATTTTAAGGGAGGTGCAGCACTTTCATCTCAGAAGCATTACTTGTGTATATACAGCTTCAGTTTTTCAAAGGCCCTTTGATGCTAGAAAATGAGCATTAAGCAAATCTTCCACTGACAACTAGAATAAGTTGCTAACTCTGTGGAGATACCTGATACACTACTGCCAATCTGCAGACCAGCTAGGTTCTGCCAATACATGTTTTCTAACAAAATTCAGAAGGTTGCTAGAATACAGGTCAAGACAGTACAGTATATATTCAAGCAGACATTTAAAGTTTCTAGACAGACTATCTTTGAAAGAAGCACATCACCTAGCACAGCTGCCAGTAGAAGTATTACTACTTCTGAGTAACTCAAGTAGTGTCTAAAGTAAAACTCTTTGACACACATTTCAGGTCTGAATTTTGCCTCCTAGTCAGAGACAACTGTAAGAGAAGACAGAAGTATACTTACGAGTCATAGTTGTCTCTGAAGCCTTTTGCGAAGGGATTATGGTCAATTTTGAGCTGGGTAATCTAAAAGTGAGAGCAGAATTTAGTAAGATGAGATTTTGAACCCACACAACAATTTTAATTTTAATTGTCATTTTATACATCCATGCTTACATCAGTGTTTTGATACGCTGTAACTGCTATGAACTGCGTTTCAGGGAAAATAAATGTCTGCGTCTTTGAGGAATCATTCAAATCTTCAACACCATCTTCAGTCACCTCCACGATGTGAAGTCGTGGCTGGTACTTGTGCAGAGACTGCAGTACTATCATCTAAAAGGAACCACAGAAAAAACATGATCTTTAGACAAACCGCATCTGGCATTAAAACATCTATTTTATAGCCTGACATTTTCTTCCTATAAATTGTAATTTTTTTGACTTGGAAATGAAGCAATTATAACTCTTAACAGATGATTCATAGCTTGTAGCCCCATTTTGCTAGATTACTAATACACTAAAATCTATAAATGCAGGAAATCAAAAGCTATCAGCTACATTCCCACTTTTTGAGCAACTCCAGAGATACATATTGGCTAAAACCAAAGAGTCCTCACATCTATTTCTAACATTTCTAATTGTCTCCATAAGGAGAAGCAAAGATAACAATATCTACTATACAGTTCAAGAAGGGAACAAGTTGTACTGTGATGTAGTAGCTCGACTAAATGCTGTAAAGCCTCAAAAACCCAAGCCCGCCGGCTGAGCGACCAAGAGCCCCTGCCCGCCATTTACCTGCGCATTGTTGTTGTTGGCACCTTTGTTGTTCGTTAGTTTCAGCTTTCCGAAAGAAATCTCCTGCCTCATCCAGTGAGCCCCAGTGTTGGGAGATTCGGGATGGACGTACACCTTGTTTCCTGAGAGAAAGAAGCCGGTAAGGAGCCCACCAGGAACGTTTTGCTCCAACGCTAGCAGGCCCTCGGGTCCCCCTGATGTGCTGTGCTCTCCCGCACAGCCTCAAACACCGCAGCGTGAAATAAAGTTGCAAGACGCCCTTAAAGGGTAATTCTACCCGCAGCGGGATGCCAAGGATCGGTAAACCCCTTGGAGAGAGAAAGGGAGCGAAGCTGAAACCCCTTCTGGGAAGCCGATCCGCGGAGGAAACCGGCTGGGAGACCACAGAGAACCCGCACCTACCTTGCATGTTGTTGTCGGCTTTGCCACAGGTCACCCACTTGCCTCCTTGAAAACGCCAGTGGTTGGGATCCGCCAACACCACCTCTACAAAGACGTTGTAGTGGGCCGTGGGGTTAAGGCCGGTGATGTTAAAGCTCAGAAAAGGAAACATCCTCCTGGGAAAGGGGAGAAAAGCACACGGCATGCGAGACGGGCCGGGGGAGGAGGTGCGGGCTTCAGCGGCAACTGGAGGGGTTCACAGTCGCGGGTTTCCCCGTCTCTCCCAGTACCGAGAAGACCAAGAAAGCAGGCGTCGAGCCCCAACAGACCTCTGCCTTGCCAGCCTGGTACGGGGAAATTGGGAGAGCCACTTCTCGGGAAAAGCATTTCCGAGCGGGAGGCTGTAACGACGGGGAGGGCACGCACTCGCCGTGCATCCCACTTTCCAGGGGAGCGGCCCCGGGAGCCCCCCATTACTTCCCTCCGCTTCGGCCCACCTCTTGCCTACTTACCGGCCCTGCTTGGTGATGATCATC
>NW_010198673.1:0-860 GCF_000695765.1 Mesitornis unicolor | reverse complement strand
AGGCTGGTAACCCTTAAACCATAACATGCAGTGTTTTGACCAGCCGTAAATATGAGGTTGCTTTTATAGGAAGCATACTGCTTATTGTGGTAATATTTTATTAGGTTGCTCTAGAAAAAGAATAAGTGGTTTGAGTTAAAAGAGAATGAGCAATACACAGTAGGTTAGGAGAACTTATTTTTTAATTATATTCGGCTTCTTAACACTGCAAAATTGCTCTTTCACGCTCTATTCAAATATTGTCACTTGGTTGTGTGTTATGTTGCCTTTCACCCAGGAACTTTTCTGTTTCATTCTCTACAGCTGAACACTAAGTCTTTTGATACCTTTTTAACTGTTCAGTTTTGAAGTCTTCTTAGCAGTGAATAGTGGCAGCTGAAATCTGAAAACATATCTAGCATCTCTTCAGTGAACCATTACAGATGTCCATTGGCTCTATAGATTGTGTGGAACTTCAGTTTTGTAGTGTTATGTAGCTTTGAAATAGTTGTGCTAACTAGCAAGATATAAATATATGTTTAAGACAGAAAATCTTGGGGAAATAAGGATTAATTGCATCTGATTTCTATGCATCTTTCCAATGCTTTGGGGTTTTCTTAGTTCTTTTTTTTTCCATTTGATACAACCTCCTAGAAAAAATGTTTGTAGTTTTAAGTGCATGTTCCAGGGTATTGATTAAATTATATATTCATCCTTTCTGCTGGCCTTTGTCAGAATGAATTTGCACGTAGGCTTTTAATTATAACTTTCAGAGGTTTTAATAATGTGCTGGGTACATGTGATGAAAATTCTAGTGAGCCACTGATATTGCTGTTAGTGGTATTGCTGGTATGAGTAGCTCAGACTCCACACAGAATCTT
>NW_010198672.1:0-17846 GCF_000695765.1 Mesitornis unicolor | reverse complement strand
TCCCTCTGGATGCCATCCCATCCCTCTGGCAAATATCTGGGAATCTGCTTGGACACAAAGAGCAACTGCCATGAAATAATGCACATCTGTGCTAGGAAATGCTCTGATCTTCCAGAACAAGGGCATAGGACAGAAACCGCTTGAGGAGTGACCTTGCAGCAGGCTGGGAAGGTGCCTGGAGCGTGGTGGCTGTCACTGGCCAAATCCATGATGTTCTCACTCCCATAAAGGCTTGAATACGATAAAAGAGGTTTTCTGCACTGCCTCCCTCAAAATGACTGGGTTTGGCTCTTTCTTAAATAAGACACCTATGTCCAAAAGCAACAGTGGCAGAAAGCTACCCAGAATTGGGTTTTGCTCAGCTGAAATGACTGGAGGAATTATTAAGGGCAGAATCTGTAGGTGCTAAAAATAAAGGGAAACGGGGAGGATCAAGTGGGTGAAGGGAAGCAGGCGGTGGGCTTGGTAAGGAACAGTTAATCACAAAGCTGACGGAGAATAAAGGAGCAAAGAAACGTCAGTCCTGAAGGAGATTAGGAGAGGACTCAGAAATTAATATAAAGCAAGCTTTTTTCATAACCCTTATGTTATCTGCTTCATCTCTTCAAGTTCTGCAGAACTGGAATTGACGGATTTTCACATCCTTCTGTTTGGTTCACTTTGTTATTAAAGCCGAGCATTATTTTTGGCCTGGCGCGAAACTCGTAATCTGAATTTAATATGGGAATAGAGCTTAAAAATCAGCAACGGCTTGGCTTTAAAAAGAGCAAAACCAAAACCAATACCAAACAAAACTCACCCAACTCATAAAAAAATCCCCAAAATCCCCATGTGGGAACAGGATACACTTGCTTTTCAAGATAAGTTGATGGTTTCAGTGCAGTGTAAATACAGGGGGGTGGAAGGAGCAAAGCATAAGTTCAAGTGTGAGTTGCTGATGTGCTGCAGCAGAAAAACAAGTGTGAAGTGCTGGGTACATCATCTCCATTACTGTATTTTACTTTCAGGAATGTAGATTTCTGTAATATAGGCAGTAAAACTGTTATTCACTATATTTACGTGTTAACAAAAACCCCTTTTGTTTTAAACTTTTCCATTAGTCAGAATTTACCAAATCAAGTATGGCTTGATATGCAGGATCGATTTCTATTTTAAACACACTCACACAGTGTATTTTTGTTTTTAGCGTATAAACCCGTTGGTAAGATAGGAGAGGGGACATTTTCGGATGTCCTGAAGGTCCTGAATCTTAGGGATGGAAAATACTATGCGTGCAAAGTCATGAAGCAACATTTTGAAAGGTATGTATAATTCATCGCAGTACTACAGAAAATCTCATTGCAATTCAGTGGGGAAAGGGGAAATCACGACTAAGTGCAGGTTTTTGAATAGGCGTGTATTAAAATAGGGAAAGGGAGCTCTGCTGCTGATTCTGGCACTGGGGTTATTTCCTCGAGCACTCTAATGGATGTCATCGTCTGCACTAAATGCTGCCTGGCCAAGAAGAATGAGCACTAAATAGTTGGTTTCTGCCTTTCCAAATGCAGGAATATACTTGTGCTGCTTTTCTTTTTGCTGTAAATAATAATAATATGAGGAAGAAATGTGTCAGTCCTTCCTCTGGACAATGCTTTTATCAGTCTTCCTTTAAAAATACAGTTGAAAACACTGTATTTCTCCTTATCCACATATAGCATTAGCTCTACTTCATAGTTGCATTTATATTTAATTATTTCCATCAGCAAGACACTGTGTGGTCATAAAACAGGTGCTTTGTATCCCCTAGGAAAATAGAGGGGAGGGCTGTGTGGAAGTAGACATAGACTTGATATTCTCCTCCAAATACGCAAGTGCCAAACCATGCCTTTTGGGTCACTGATTTTGTATTCTCCATTAAATATCTTAATGGGACACGTTTGTACATAGAAAGTAAAAGAGGACATTTTGCTCCTAGGTGAGATTTCACAATGTAACTCAGAGCTTCAAAGACTAAAGAAAACTGGAGCTTTGAAAGAAATACTGTAAAAAAAGAGATAATACAACTAACTTCAATTAATGTGGCTTCTCATTCTCTGCTGTGCTGCTGGAGAACTGTTGGTCCATTTATACATTACCTACAACTGCCCAAATAGTCCAGTTTATGATCTTGGCTTCCTGCTTCCTCCCCAGAGTTTCTAAAGCGCATAGTTTCATTATTTATTAAAGTCTAGGAGGGCAACAGAATAATTAAATAGTTGAATAACACCGATTTTTCATGGAAGAGGATACCATCAAAAGTTGAGTTTAAATGTTAAATTTGTCAAGGCTAAATTGTCACGTTTGGTGTCGTTCTGAGCTGTAGGTGGGATCTATGCTACACCAGTGCAGAATAATTATATTATAATACTAATTATAATTCTTCCCTTCAATTATAATCCAGTCCCAGATTGCAAGTCAGTCTTCCCCTTTTCTTTTTAATTCATCTTTAGTATGGAGAAAGTGAATAATCTGGAAGAAATACGAGTCCTAAGTAAGCTGAGTCCGCATCCCAATATCGTGACATTATATGAAGTGATTTTGTAAGTATGGTGCATCCATTTCTTTCTTCCTCATTTCTTTATTTGTATGCTACTCAGTAACCTTTGGGTCTAGACACAACCTGTAGGCACTTAACCAGCTCTTTACTCCAACAGAAAGAAAAATACCCAACATATTTGTCAAAGTCTTTATGCCTTTTTTGTTAAGAAAATCTGAGGTAGCTCTCACTTTCTCTGGCTCTTTTGCAACAGACTAAAACTATTTCAACATCAGTATTAAAATTACAGACTAGATATGTTTTAAGCATAACCAAGCTTAATATCCTAACATGTAATGCTGGGGATTTCAACCCATGTCCCATATCCAGTTGCCTGCACAACGTCGTGTTGTCTGCCTCTGCAGTTTAAGTACCTTGTGCTATGCTGTATACAAATCAACACGTAAATGTTATTTCTAGCTTAAAATCTCCCTGTTTCTTTCTTCAGTGATAAAAAAGCTGGCACCGTTTCACTGATACTTGAACTGATGGGCACGAGCATTTATGAGTTGATAAAAGGTATGTTGTATATGCTTAAGGAACACAAGAAACCTCGTGTAGATCACAAAGTGGAATTAATTATTTTTCACTTGATTGTTCACCATTCCATATTATAAAATTCAGAGGGAAATTTTGGGCTGTACTGCTTTACTCTTCTTTTTTTTAAAATTTCCAGTGCAATATACCCACTTGCTTAAAGTGTGAATGTATGCAGCTTTCTAAGGAGTTGGGTCAATGGCCATCTACTTCTACAGTCAAACTTTACATCAAAATAGGGAAACAACCTTGACTGCAAAACGCAGAATAACTGCTTTATGTAACAAAAAATACAACTTAAATAGGTTATTTGTTATAAAGATCCTGTCCTTCATTTACAAAAAATCAGAATATTTAGGGGTTTGGGTTTGGTTTCTTTTACCTCAGAGTATTTGCTTTCATTTGGTTACATTTCTCAGTGTTTCTCTCATCCTTTTCACGTGAAAAAGCCTGCCATATTAAGCATTATATGCAGGTGGAAAGTAGTCTCAAAGTTTCAGTCTGTTCTGCTATATATTTTAATTTTAAAATACAGTTCTTATGAAAGTCGAGTTTTCCATAAGAAAATTGTTTTCCTGCCACTTAGTTTTAAAAACCTCCTTTTTTAGGGCATGGTGAATCAGTTCAAAATGAAATCTGTGTTCAGGTGTAATCAGAAATGCTGCAGTTAGGGGTTAGCTGAACTTTAATGGGTCTGCCTGAACTGTGCATTGTTGGTTCTGGGTGATGGTAAATCATGGTCTGGATTTTGAGTCTGGGCTGTGTTTGTGTCTTTCACCTTGTGCAAGCTGGTGGCACATGAGGTGGAGCTCGCCAAGCCATGGAATGGGAAAATAAACAACAGATTCCTATGGACATTATAATTTTTTAAGATTATATTTTAAATATTAAAGGATTTAATTTGTATTAAGTGGTTTGCATTTTTCAGAAATTAATTTTGGAGTTTCAAAGCAGACGTATCAACACCACCATTTCCTAGGAGGCAGGAATAGGTTTTTTTATTGGTTTTCTCCCCCAAGCAACTCTACTTGTGGCTCATTGCAAAGCCAAGAAGTACGGCAAAAATCCCAAGGATGCAATTAAACTGCAAAATTAAACACTTACTGACTGAGGACATCTTGATGACAATGGCGAGTAGAAGGAGCTCCCTTTGGTCAGAGTTGTGACTTGCAGTGCATTACTCATTTGTAGAACAAGGAAATTGTGTTCATTAGCCGTGCTCTGTCGCAAAACAGTTTTCAGAGCGTGCAAAAGTGGTTGTATTTCAGATGATTTGTAGTCTTTTGTGTATACCTCTACAGCTTGGCATTTTCTGACTACGAATCTTTCAAAATGAAATTTAATATAGGTGCAGAACAACTTTAAAGAGCTTTAAGATTGAAAAGTTTACAGGTAAAGTTTTGTATGAAATTTTGCAATGAAAAACTTGAAGCAGGGGTTGACTGCAAATGAATTTCTAATTTAACAAGGGGTATGGAGACACTTCTGTAATTAGGAGGACACTTCACTGTTATGCTTCTATGTGGAAAATTGAACTTTTTGGGGTTTTTTTCCTTAACAAACTGACAGGTTCATGTTATTTCAATGAAGACAGGGCTATCTGTCTTTACACAAAGTCATAATACTCTTGCTATTAATTTATAGTGGCATCACAAGTCATTTAGTAACTGAAAAACAGTCTTGCCTTTTTTTTTAATCAGGAACAGTTTGGTCATTTAAAGTGATTAAAAAAATACAGCTCAGAGGGGAGGTTGCCCCAAGCAAAACCGGTTGTAGCCTCGAGTGCTACCGCCTTATGATTCACTTCATCATTGCTGCCAACTGCAGTTTTGTAATTGTAAATCTGGAAGTAGAAGAGCATCTGCGCCAGATTTTACTATCGACCTGTAATGAAAAACCAATCGAGCGCGGAGTATTTTTATTAAGGCCTGATTTCTTAAATACTGATAAGAATGGCAGTCGCTTTGAGGAAAGCATTTTATAAAAATCTGTTAATTTTAAATGACGAAAATCCTGATGTTGAAAGCACCGTGTTGAAAACTGAGGTAATAACACTACAGTTCCTGATGGAAATGGCACTCGGTGGCAAGTGCTTTGTTACCCAACCCCAGTCGGTGGAGTCAGTGGCTGGAGGAGGGCTGTGCGGGGAGGACACCCGTCCCGCTGGCTGCTAGGACTCAATGACTTACTGTCCTCGGCATCCTCCTCCTCCTCCTCCTCCTCCTCCTCCTCCTCGGCCAATTACTCATCCCGTTGCCATCGGGCACATCAGTACCTGCTTTGTTTTTCAAAAACGAGATCGTTTCTGCCTCCGTTGATGACATTGCAGCGTTATATAAAGGCATTACAGCGAGATTAAAAGGCCTTTGGAGCCCGTAAAATGAAAAAAAACGCGGAGTAGTTACTGCACGGCTCTGAAAAAGATAACTTTTAGAAGTGAATTTCTAAGTCTTTATTGCACCACAGCGATAGCAAGCTAAACTACAGCGGTTAACCTTTCATTTGCATTTGAATGTGAATCACAGTCGCTTAAACGTTGCGGGAACTTGAGGTGATTGATGGGAATCTTGAGCCTGAAGGACAGTTACTTTGTTTGGAGAGGAAATGAGATGTTTAGACGTGAAATATTGCAGTGCTGTTAGAACCCGGGGAAACAGACACTGCGATAAAAACCATGCAGTAAAAGCTCGGCAGATTACAGACGCAGTTGTTAGCTGAGCTATTCTGGTGCATACCAAAATCTAAATTATGCCTCGAGTTGAGTAGAAAATGGATTACAAAGGTAGGTGTAAATGCTAGAAATGAAAAAGGTGATAGCAATGCACTAGTGGAAACTGAAGAGTAATTTTGTTCCTGTTCTGATGTTCACTAAAAAGGACTTGTACAACTTGAACTTTAATTCTAGGAAGGACAAAGCCATTACCTGAAAAAAAAATTACGAACTACATGTACCAGTTATGCAAAGCCCTTGATTACATACATAGGTAAGAGACCTGGATGAGCAACAGCTTTACAGTAAATATGTTGTACACTTATTTCAGGGTTGTCTGGGGCAGCAGCCTGCTGCAGGGAGGAAAAGGCCGATGCCCAGATGCATGTTTGGCTGTAGCAGAGGCCTAGCAAGCAAAATTCAGTATTTTTTTTTACTATGCTGTCAATAAGTTTGAAGAAAGGGTTTGTTTCTTGAAGTATTTGTTTTTTTACTAACAATTGGAAGTACTGGTAATGTTTCTGTTCTCACTGAACTCTTCCCTCTGGTGTGTTTGTGTTGGTACAGAAATGGGATATTTCACAGAGACATCAAACCGGAAAACATCTTAATAAAGGTAACTCATTTTCTGTGAGAATATGTAACTGACAGTGAGGTACAGCAGTGTTTTTCTCTTTTGCTCTGAGAAACTAATGTTTCTTCATGACTAAAAGAACAGGTTTTAAAAATACATAGACAGTTATCTGTAATACCATATTCCTGATCTAGAGGAATGCACAACCAAGTGTGTTATTGGCCAGAACCTGAGGTGAACAAGATATGTGTTCATCCAATCTAAAAACCTGTTCTTTACCCTCTCTTAATGTGTGTTTTCCTTGCTGTGTCCACCTAGAAACAAGAGCTAGGGATCAGCTGTGCAGCTCTGTCTGCCTGTACTCAGTTCCTACATTTAGGGGCAGTTATCCATACCAAAGAGAGCAGAAGGCATTAGAATACTGCAACTCAGAATATTTCTTCATTGAAATGGCTGAAGCGCGAGGATTTCCAAATTCAGTTTATGAAATAATTTATTTCCTGGAGAGAATTTTTTTTCTTTTAAGTGTACGGGAGAAGCCGTTACAAGGAGAAGCCAAAGCCGCCTCTTGTGTCACTGCTAAACTCAAGGAAAATGACTTAATCCAGATGCCCTATTTAGCAGTAACAGTCCGTGTGCTTCTCAATTGACTCTTAGCTCTTTCTTCTAACGATGTGCAGAGCGGTATTTGCACAAATTATGGGACACGGATATCTCCAAGCCTGGAGCTACTCACTACTTAAATGCAGTTTTACTGCTAAAATACCACCTCTGGGAGGTCTGAAGTTTATTCTTAAAGTAATCTGCGATTTCTTTTACGATGACTACTTCACACGTTGAAGGAAATTCTTTGAATATTGAAGCATTTCTAATTTGTCCAAATACTTCTTTTACTTTTGCAGAAGAATACCCTGAAGTTAGGAGATTTTGGATCGTGCAGGAGTGACCATTCAGAGCAGCCGTACACAGAATACATCTCCACGCGCTGGTACCGAGCACCTGAATGCTTGCTTACGACCGGCTACTATGGTTGCAAGATCGATATCTGGAGTGCTGGCTGCGTTTTCTATGAAATCACAAGGTACAGTGTTCAGTGGAGGGTCTCGCTTAGTATTAATTGAGAAAATCAAAGGTGAAGAGCTTAAATAAGGAGCTCGCATGGGAAATCAGTTCTGGGCCCCTCACTATAAGAAGGATGTTGAGATTCTGGAGCGTGTTCAGAGAAGAGCCACAAGGATGGGCAGGGCTCTGGAGAACAAGCCTGATGAGGAGCGGCTGAGGGAACTGGGCTTGTTTAGCCTGGAGAAGAGAAGGCTGAGGGGAGACCTCATCACCACCTACAACTGCCTCAAGGGAGCTTGTAGAGAGGTGGGTGCTGGGCTCTTCTCCCAGGTGATGGGGGATAGAACAAGGGGAAACGGCACCAAGCTGTGCCAAGGGAGGTTCAGGTCAGAGATAAGGAGGAAGTTCTTTACTGAGAGGGTCGTCAGAAGCTGGCACAGGCTGCCCAGGGAGGTGGTGGAGTCACCATCCCTGGATGTGTTTAAAGAGCGGGTAGATGAGGTACTTAAGGATATGGTTTAGGGAGTAGACCGGAACGGTTGGACGTGATGATCTCAGAGGGCTTTTCCAACCGAGCGATTCTGTGATTCTGTGAAATAGCAGCTTCGTTATCATGGTTCTGTGCTGAGTCCGCAGGGTTTGGGAGGCAAAGTCCTGTCTCTTCACCCTACACCAGGTTAGTTACAGCAGTGGGATGTTCGAGACAACACAGTACCAACAAAAACGTTATTTATAAGGAAAAAGAACATATTTGATCACTTGGTTGTTTTGTTGTTTGGGGTTTTTTCCCCCTGTTGGCTTCATATTTGAGTTTGGTAAAAATTGCTATTATCTGCTTTATCTCTGAGTAGTCCGGCTCATTTCCTGGCACAAGCATCGTTTAGGCTAGATATGAGGAGGAATTTCTTGACTGAAAGAGTGGTCAAGCACTGGAAGGGGCTGTCCAGGGAGGTGCTGGAGTCACCATCCCTGGAGGGGTTTAAAAGACCAGGAGATGTCGTGCTTAGGGACAGGGTCTAGTGGCAGAGTTAGGGCTGGTTCAGTGGTTGGACCTGATGATCTTAAAGGTCTTTTCCAGCCAAAACCATTCTGTGATCCTATTGCTGACTATCCTCAATCTTGTTAATGCACTTAAAGTTTTTCTCTCTTTTTTGATTTACTATTCTGCAAAACCAGAGGAGATTAGAGAAGACACCCCCTCTGATTTACTACTTCTATTTATAATATAGTATATTTATGACCCTTGTGCCAGGGCATTATGTCCTGGAATATCCTGAAGTCAGATTCTGATGAAGGAAGAGTTCAGGAAAACCCAGATTCAAGTCCCTTGAGCTTTTTGGTGATGCTGACACTGTAACTCAAAAAATTTGTCATTAATCTCCAAGAAAAAAACAAAAATACCCACCATGAGTATTTCTCCAGTATCTCTGTGCCCTAGCAACAGCAGCAGCTCTTCTTTATCCTCCTCCCACGCTGCTGTCTCTGATCCGCAACCAGGAGTGGTAACATTTGCTTTGCTGCTTTTCCTCCTCCTCCACAACGCGAGCGCAGCTGCCACCATCGCCAGCACCTTAAATCACAACCCTTCTGCTGTGCCTGCTCGCTGCCACTGTGGTCAGCAAACTCTTAACAGAAAAATCCCAAGTGTGGCAGTTCTCTTGCAAGGGAAATTGGGATAAAAAGCTGTAAAAATGCCTTGGTTTTTCCATTTCCATTTCAATCAGGTGGGCTTTGAAGTTTGGCAAGAAAATTACATGCTGCAAACTGAAGTTTTCTTAGGGCAAAGCCCCTTAAAGATATTTCCTCATCATTTTGGCTTCGTGTGACAAATTTCATTCTTTGCAATCACTGCACATTTTTGGAGACCTGACAGATGTGTTCAGAGAGAAATGAGAGATATTTATTGGAAATTACTGAATTAAAAAAGACACAGCCTTGCCAAGCTAAAGGAGGTTATGGTCTGTAGCATGTCACGGGTTTTGCCATTGAACATCTGCATAAGCCTTTATGCTTTAGACCATGTTGTGTGAGAATTTATAGTCTTTTAGTCAGCCCCATACTTATCTTTCAAATCTTGCTCTGTTCCTTATAAATCAGAGCTCCTGGAGTATATTTTTTAATGCATTGCACAGTTGTTACAGCTTCACATTTAGAGACAGCACAAAAGCTACTCCCAACTCCTTGTCTTGCTCGAGCTGCCCGACTCAAACCAGATCTCTTCTCCCCTTCCTCTACTCAAAGCTTTACAAAGGCACCCAGAGACGTGTGCAGCAGCTGTTGGACTGAATTTGCAAACAGCTACAAGGAGTTTCCTCCTCCTCCAGAGCGGGCTGACTGCATGGCTTCCAAGCATCACCTGGTGCCACTGAAGTGTTTCTCAAATCATACGCCCCAGGAAATGCTCTGCTAGCACGGAAAAAGGCAACATGTGCAAGAAGCAAATGCTCTTGGATCTAACTTGTTAAGTCAGATTGCTGTGTTGATGAAATGTTTTCAAGGACTCTGTGGAAGTTTTATATTAACGAGGATCCAGCTCAGGGATGCAGTTCAAACTCCCAGCTTGGCAGTGTTGCTGCTTGCAGAGGGCCTGTGTTTCTTATATATTTCTGTGTGCGTGCACAAGAGGGACTGCTTGACTCAGCTCTTAAAAATGAGGAAAACACACTGACTTGCTGCTTCACTAGAAGCAAACACAACCCCATATCCATTGCTTTTTGCCAGGAGGGATGTTTTCTTTACGTGTTTTCCCCCAAACCTGTGAGGAGAGCTCTCTGTTAAATAACCCAAACCATCCTTTCTGTCCAAAGGTTGTATTGATCTGCTGCTCACACGTTACTCTGCAGTTGTTGGCTGGTATTAAAGTGTCCACAAATGAATAATCCTAAAATTTATCTTCTTAAATGATTTCTTTAAGCAAAATGGCAGCTATGCTCTTGAACTAGTTTACTTGTATGTTCTCTAACACCACCTCTTACCTTGCAGTTTAGAGCCCCTCTTTCCTGGATCCAATGAGCTGGACCAAATTTCCATAATCCATGACGTTCTAGGCACCCCTCCTAGCAAAACTCTCAACAAGTTCAAGCAGTAAGTATGCACTCCCACAGCTATTCATCTCACTGTTTCAGTAAGTTACAACTGGGTGCAACTCCTGCTCAGGGAACCACCACAAAAATCAAATTCTGACCGAAGAGCGGTGGTGTCTTCCATCCCTTCGTGATCCTCGTAGGCAGAGCACAGGAGATCTGAGCCTGTATCAATCTTCTCTGCCCTTTTATTTCCACAATATCCTTAAGGCCAATGGCATAACTTGTTAGGAAATAAAACACTTTTTTCCCCAGTATGACTTACACATCCCTCATACATCACTACCTAAATCAGATGAGAGTCGTTTTTCTCAGTTAATTGTAATTATCTGTGAATATTCCTGAACAACTGTTTGTTCTCACCTTGCTTCCCACAGGTCAAGATTTACGAGCTTTGATTTCCCCTATAAAAAAGGAATGGGAATCCCTCCCCTTGTGAACAGTTTGTCTCCCCAAGGCTTCTCACTCCTGTGTGCCATGATAGAATACGACCCTGATGAGAGAATCGCTGCCCACCAGGCCTTACAGCACCCTTATTTTCATGAACTCCGGCAAGTGACTTCAAATCCCTTCAGTCTTAAAGGCAAAAATTAAGACATAGTGGGAGTGCTGTGTGTGCATTACTTAATGTGGACTGACGTGAAGGTTGCTCACAGTGCCAGTACTTAGTTTGCAATGCAATGAATGTAATTCAGCTAACTTAATTCTTTGTACTGAGTCCAAACTTCCCCTAAAGCACAACTGAGGTTTTTATCTTTTATTTTCTTTCCCCCCAACTTTTTAGGGCAGCTGAGAGGCAAGCTTTGGCCACGCACATAGAAGTCAGACTTTCAGGAAATATGGCAGGGCAAATACCTCTGCATCCGTGGCAGATCCCAAAGGAAAGTCAAAGACAGGTAATGTTGAAGTGGAAGAACTGTCAGCCCATTTAGGGACAGTAACTGGTGACACGGAGCTCATTAGCGAGAACCAAACGTTTGACTGAAGGTGATCACTGGGTTGTGTTCAGTCTGGCAAACACTGATTTATTGGGTCTAGTGCAGCTCTACCCACTGCAAACCCTGCACATCGTGAGTTAGGATTGGGAAGCTGTGGCACCACTTGATCCCTCCAGCAGAGGTTGCCACAGTTGCTGTTACTCAGAGGGTCAGTTCCACTTTTTTAAACAAAAATATCATCGTCCTCCTTTTGCTGCCTGCCTCTGAGTTAAAAAGTTGTACAGATGAAGTTGTACCAGACAGAAATTGTGCTTTTGCCTTTTCAGTCTACATTTGGAACAAGTAATTTAAAAAAAAACCCTTTATTATTCTGTATTTAGATGGTATCTGGGAGAAGCCTAAACATATATTTGACACTGGAAATGAAAACATTAAGATATGATTAAAAATTCTGGCAAACTAAAACTTTGTTTTCGAGCTACGTGAAGAATGCTCAACGTATTCACTCCTGAGTGTTTGCTGTATCTGCAAAGTGAGCTAGAAACCAGTGCGACAAGAAAGAGTCTCAAATACAGGTTTTTCACACACAAAACCCCAAATTACAGTAGCAAAAAAATTACTATGAATTCTTTTCTGCTGTGCATTTAACTTGAAGGCATGAACTCTCCTGTGTGACTGCTCTGGTGATCCTGCTCTGGCAGGGGTTGCACTGGGCGAGCTTTCCAGGTCCCTTCCCACTCCTCATATTCTGTGATCCTGTGAACTCTCCTTCCACAGGAGCAGCCACTTTCTGCACCAGTTTAGTTCTGGGCTTTGTCAATGTGGGCTTTGTAAGAAGTTGTGAGAAACATCGAGAGAGAGTAATTCAGAAAATAATTAGCTGAAGTAGTATTTGCCTGAGCTATTTTTTTATATTATTTGGATTTTCTCTTTTAATTGTCTTCCTTAAGATGTTCGCAGAAAGAAACTGAATCCTGTTTGTTTATTTTAAAAGCATTCTCTTAGGAAAGGCCAGGGAAAACCAAACCAGCACCACGGACCTTCTCATGGATTACCAGATTTTCCCAAACTCAGTCTTTCTGGACCAGCCATGTTGCCTTCATGCCCCGCTCCTGCATTGCCCTCCATCTGCTGGGCTCCTAAGAGAAGCGGAGCAATCCCCGTGTTCCAACCTGGTGGATTCCCTGGAGCACACGGCGAGGTACAGACTCGTCCCTCGCTCACTGAGGCGCAGCGGCGATACGTGTTTGACAAAGCGCGTCTCAGACCCATGCCGTTTCATCAACAGTCTGAGAAACAGAAGGCGCTTAAGTCTCCCCCAAAATATGTCCGCTTCCCGGTTGTAGACCGAAGAGGCGGAGGTTTCTGAGCACCTCCTGAGGTGCTTGGAGCAGGAGGAAATGCGCGATGGAGTGGTGGACACAGCTGCGCGTGCTCTGGTGGGGAGAGATCCAACCAGAGCAAGCGGGGCTGTGGTTTGTGTTGCTCTGAGGGTTTGTAGGAACCCCCCGGGCTGCGAGGGGCAGCAGTGTCTCATTAAAGTGTTGTTTGGCACAGCTCTCAGCCTCTTGTACTGAACTCTCTCTGGATTTTTCCCTAAGTAATATTTATTTTTTTCTAAAATAGAACCTGATGGAGGAGGAGGAGGTTGGTTAAAAATAACACGAAAGGATTCTTTGAGCTCCAGCGTTAGGAGTCTCATTGTATTCTACAGTATTAGGACTCTAATCTAGTGTACAAAATACAACTTTTCATATTACATTAGAAATGACAGCGAACTTTTGTATCTTTATATATAAAATTCTTTTATTTTTCAGTCAGTGCTGGAAAGTATTCCCCTAACTTCAACCTCAAGTCTTACTGAGGATGTGCAGCTTATACAATCATACAAGAGACTCGATTCTGATGCAGTTTCTCTAACTGCTGCATATATGTAATATTTTTTATACAGTTATCATCTGGCTAAAAGCTAAAGCAATTTTTTATCTGATTCAACATAAAAATTGTCACAGTGTTCCTCCAGCCATCGATGTTACTCTTAATCCAAAGTTTGAGCAGGGACTGATACTGCAGCAGTTGTTTGAAAGAGCAGTAAATGCAGATATCTGATGTTCCAGAAATTCTGTACCCAGATCATCAGTAACAATTTAATATCGTTCTGTTTCTTGTTGCTACAAAAGGGAAGAGTTAAAAGGCAGCATTTTTCTCTCACTTGGAAAGAGCAGCTATTGCAATTTGATCCCATTGATTTTAAAACTCCCGAGATCTCCTAAAATTCTGCAATAAATAATTTGCAATATTTAAATTTGGTGGGGTGTTAAGGAACAGTTCTGCTATTTAAAAAAAAACAAATGAGTTTGTGCAGTTCAGCTGGGGCTTTAAAAATCTTCTGCCTACCAAGTACGGATGCAAGGCAGGTTTTTAAAATCACTTCTTGGGGGTTTTTGCTAGGTCTAGAAGTTGCTCTGCTCCTAACTGGTGAGTTCTGATCATAACGTGATCAGCTTCATTTCCAAACACCTCTGGGGCCGCTGCTGCCGCCCAAGATTTTCTGTGCAAGAAAGAAGTGCAAAGCAAGCCCTGAGGAGCAGGCGAGCAACCCCAATTCAAGATGGATGCTCTAAATCCAGTTTATTCTCATCAGGTGAGATGCAGGGCCAACAATGCAGGAAAATACACAGTAACATAGAAGGTTTTATACAAATAAGTCCTCCAGAGTAGAAGTGATGCCCGTTATGCTCCCAGCGCCCCTTCGGAGATTTTTTATTAGGCTGTGCATTGATGAAGATAATACGAATACGTCGCTGATGGAGATCTGAGAATTTTACTGACACCTTCCTGTCGTCTCTTCCTGGGAACCTCAACCACCACTGCTGACGTGGAAATATTTCAACTAAAAATCCCCTCCGATGGTGAACGCACGAGATACTTTCCTGCTTGCAAAAGTGTTCTTGCAAGTGTTTCCTTCTGTATTTAACATCTCAGGTAGGTAATTCTTCACACAGCAGGAAAGTGGTTGTTTTTTGTGAAAAAAGATGAAGTCAGAATTGTTTCTAAGTTTTAACTTGGAGAGAAAAGCCTACCAGAGCAGTAACTTGTATGGTAAAGTAAAATGCTTGTGTGGCACCAGTAATAACTTGTGTGGTACCAGGAATAATGCGTATGGTGCCAGGAATAGCGTGTGTGGTACCAGTAATAACTTGTATGGTACCAGGAATAGCTCACATGGCACCAGTAGTAACTTGTATGGTACCAGTAATAATGTGTATGGTACCAGTAATAGCTCGTATGGTACCAGTAATAACTTGTGTGGTACCAGTAATAACTTGTGTGGTACCAGTAATAATGTGTATGGTACCAGTAATAATGTGTATGGTACCAGTAACAGCTCGTATGGAGGCACCAGTAATAACTTGTATGGCACCAGTAACAGCTTGTATGGCACCAGTAACAGCTTGTATGGCACCAGTAATAACTTGTATGGTACCAGTAACAGCTTGTATGGCACCAGTAATAACTTGTATGGTACCAGTAACAGCTTGTATGGCACCAGTAATAACTTGTATGGTACCAGGAATAGCTCATATGGTACCAGTAATAATGTGTATGGTACCAATAACAGCTCGTATGGAGGCACCAGTAATAACTTGTATGGTACCAGTAATAATGTGTATGGCACCAGTAATAATGTGTATGGTACCAGTAACAGCTCATATGGAGGCACCAGTAACAGCTTGTATGGCACCAGTAACAGCTTGTATGGCACCAGTAATAACTTGTATGGTACCAGTAATAACTTGTATGGTACCAGTAACAGCTCGTATGGTACCAGTAATAACTTGTATGGCACCAGTAATAACTTGCATGGCACCAGTACTAACTTGTGTGGTACCAGTAACAGCTCGTATGGTACCAGTAATAACTTGTATGGCACCAGTAATAACTTGCGTGGCACCAGTAATAACTTGTGTGGTACCAGTAACAGCTCGTATGGCACCGGTACCTCTGCCACGCACTCCGTATCTGGGGCTGTCGGGCCGTTACAATGAAACCAGGCCATTTCAGCGGGTTGGTTTTGCTATGAAGAGTGGAAATGTGAAGTGAATGATCACATGGAAATGTTTTCTTCATTTATTTTCAAGTGGCTCTTGCACAGTTCGGTGCTTCACAGGCGTTTATTTTATAACAAAGTCTTTGCCATTTTACTTCTGCTAACGACTTGCACTGCTCCGGCTGTTGGCTGAGAAGGCAAACTGGAGTTTTCCCACCTGCTTTACTGTTAAAATAACCTCAACTTTCCACTGCAAACTGGCAAGTATTGTTTCTACCCTCATTCTTCCAGCTGAAATTCCTTTTGAGATCATCTGTGTTCCACTCATTTTTAATTTTTTTAACACAGTAGGAAACATTTATTTATTAGGAGCTGTCTCTGTAGCAGAAAACTCCAAGATCTTTCCAGGTAAGTTATTAATATCCCTTTTCTTCCTAAAATATTTCTTTTCCATATGGAATAAAGGGTGGGACGGGGCAGTTCAAGCTTCTAAATGACTGCCTAATAGTCCTGAAGAGGCTGCATAAACCACACAGACCCCTTGTATGTTGAACTACGAGGTGTAGCAGGGACAGACACACAAAGGGATGCGCGGTGGCTGCCATCATCACCCCAGCGTTGGGTACTGTGGGCCTTTCCCTGCTTTCTGTGCTTTTCCAGCTGAAGGAACAAAAGATCCTTCCAAGTAACTCCCTATTTTCTCACCTGCTTCATTTCAACTCAGATCCTATGAAGCACTGAGACAAAAGGGAGAACTCCACTGGTTTTCAGTGACGAGGTTTATCCGTATTTAACAGTTAAACCCGCTGCATTGATAAAATAAAACTTCTCAACTCTCACCCTGCTCAGTTGCAGTATTTTCCCCATTTCTTGTATTTTAGAAGACCGTAAATAGAGCAGAATTGTAAAGAGCAGCTCCATCTTTAACAAAGCAAACAATTTCAATGCTGGCTATAAACGGACGTGGCAGTTCCCTACGTGCTACCCGCAGCACAAGAACAAGACCATTGCAAGTGGCTGCTGTTGCTTTCCCCCAAAATTTTCATTCATTTACTGGAAAAAAAAAGGAACTTTTCATGCCTGCAGTTTCTTTGCAATGTCAACAATTCCACCCAGCTTTACCACTGGGGGTGCAGGATCCCCATGTCCACCCCATGTCCACCCGCAAGACTCAGCAAAAGCCCAACCATTGCTACAAGAATGTGTTGGTTTTGTGGGTTTTTTTTAAATCTTTACAAGAATTACTGAAAATGATACAAGTGTTGTGTTGCTGACTGATGGAAAATCATGTGTGTCCAAACAAGCAGCATTAAACTGCACAAATCCACGGCTACGTCCGTCTCCGTACGCTGATCAGTTCAAGAGCAATGAATTATGAATGAGCTGCCTGATTTAAGACAAAGAAAGTTGTCTCAAAACCGAATATAATCCGATTTTTTGACCTAATTTTGGCTTGCCGAGGCCGAAAGCGCACACAGCGACTGCTGGATCTTCCCCTTCACAGCTCCCAGGACAAACACACGGGACTACAAAATGACGATGCCAAAATCCTCGCCCCACCAAATCCTGTCTGCAGGATTTCCCCTGGATGGTGTCTTTGGAGACAAACCCTTAAGGACGAGACCAGAACGACGTTATTTCACTCTCCTAATCGAAATTCAGCAGTTTTAAATATGAAGCCGTGTTCCAGATGAGAGATTTTTGGAAAGGAATCTGTTCTCCAAAGCTTAGATGATATTTCTATACCAAACATTTAATTCAACAAAGGATCGATTACATCAAAAGTGATCGAATTGGAACAGAAAGTAAACAAAAATGCATATTCAAGAGAGTTTAATATGTATTTTTCTGAATTAGAAAGAATCACTTTCTGAAATGGATGAGAATTTCTAGTGTAACGAGCCACGACTCCCTCCCCCGTCACCGAGTTACATTATTTGTACATATCATACAGAGCCCATTGCGGTTGGAAACAACAATAGCAAAATAAATGTTTAATAGATACAAAGGATCTTTTCTCCACAACATAGGGTTTGTTGGTTTTTTTTTCCTGGTGCCTGCACACCAAGTTTAAAGTAATTCTCTGTTAGCATTAAACTATTTTAAGTGCAAAACAATTGTGTTGTTTGTTTAAAAATCTACGATTGCAGCATCCATCTTCCTGAATTAACATTTTGAAGCCAGAAAGTAACGACTTTCACTTGCTGTGAGTGCATTCCAGGCCGTCTTCGAGCCACCTCTGGTTAAAAAAATCAGTGCAAAAAAGAAACAATGGTGAAAGTACTCGTTTAACCATTGAACTTACTTGGATTTAAGAAACATACTTTTATTTTACAC